>NC_052079.1:10720000-10952500 GCF_015852505.1 Tachyglossus aculeatus | reverse complement strand
GGGAAAGAATTCCAATGTAAATATACAAAATTAATAGATTGGAAGCACATGATTAGCTGTCACAGTTCTGGAGTACTCTATTGTACTTGACCAATCATACTTATTGATCACTTACAAAGTGCAGAGCACTGTACTAAGCACTTGGGAGAGTACAGTACAACAGAATTATCAGACATGTTCCTGCCCATAATGACCTTATAGTCTAGAGGGGGAGATAGATATTAATGTAAATAAATTCATACAGTGTTCCGCACAAAATAAGCACTCAATAAATAAGCACTCTGTTCTTTCCCTTACTGTCATTGTTTTCGTGATTTGGAAGTTTCCCCTCTTCCTCCCATACCTCCCAATAGCATCTTTTTTCCAGCTTTGAAGTACTATAATTGACAGTAATCTGCGGTTGTGTTCGCCCCACGTTGTTGTGTGGAGAGGAGCAATCTTCTCACAGTTTTACATCAGGGCTCTTTGCCATATGCAGTTCAAAATAGCTTTGACCTTTTTGGCTGTGATATCACACCATAAACTCATATAATAATATTGAACATTTATCTAGCACTCTGTATTTTCCAAGCATTTTACAATTATTGATTGGTTATTTCACACAATATCCATGTGAGGGCAGTCAGGATGAGTCTGGGCAACCCTGATTTTATTGATGAAGAGGCTAACTGACAGAGACAACACTACTTTTCCAAAACATAAGTAGAGAGAAAAATCAAAACAAACCCAACTCGCCTACATGCCCCAGGTCTAGCCTGTTTCCTGGGATGTTCATTGATTAGAATCATTTTGGTCTCTTTCACCACTTCTCTATTCATTTCCACTACTTACTCAATGCTTGTTTTCAGTTAGTTTTTCTCCAGATGGAGCAATAATAGTAATAATAATGATGATGATGATGGTGGTATTTGTTAAGCGCTTACTATGTGCCAAGCACTGTTCTAAGTGCTGAGGTTGGATACAATGTAATCAGGCTGTCCCATGAGGGGCTCACAGTCTTAATCCCCATTTTACAGTTGAGGTAACTGAGGCATGGAGAAGTTAAGTGACTTGCCCAAAGTCACACAGCTGTTAAGTGACGGAGCCAAGATTAGAACCTCCGACTTCTGACTCCCAAGGCCGAACTCTTTCCACAAAGTCACACTTGCTTCTTTGCAAGTCACTAGCACTATAGTCAACTCTATGATCATTATTAATTTTTTTTGGTAGTTACTATGTGTCAGGCACTGTTCTAAGCTCTGGGATAGTGGGATAGAGTCAATCTGGGGTGAGGTCCTTTACCTCTGCTCAGGTTTAAAGTACTGAAGCCTCAGGCCTATGGCTCATCAGTTGTTCCTGATGATCAATTGTTCCATCATTAGATCTAGAGACTGCACTGGAGACAAATGCAACTTCACTCTTTAGCCCTTAGGAATATTAGGATGGAATCGACAGAATAAACACCACCATGCTGACTACCCAAATAGTGCAACATCGCTAAGCAACGCCACCATTTCCTTCTGCAAGCAGAAGTGTTTAAAATAGCCATAACCATTTGAAGTTCTGGAATACTGCGGTCAGGTCCATAGAAATAATACATCCCCTCAATATTCCCAGGCTAAATGGCATTTTTAAGATCAGTACTAAAAAATGAAGCAAAACAACAGTGTTGCTCAATATGCATCCTGTATTATTGCCACACGCTCCGATCTTGTTCCAGAAGCCACTTGGGAATGCAATTATTGAAGAGTGGATGGGTTCAAAAGACAGGTAGGACACTTGTGTGCTCCAGTCTCTACTGGCTGTCGATTTTTCTTAGAGTCCAATTCCTAAAGGAGTCAAGACCCATCAATGAACTCTGTCATAGTCTGGGATCAGTCAGTAATCTCTGTCATAGTCTGGGACCAGTTTCTTAGACGTGGCCCAGCATAAATCACAGAAATTAATACCAATTGGAAGAGGCCTTAGTCACTTGTTTCCCAGATTGCAGTGAGGCATAACTGCCATAAGTAAAGCATGATGATGTACATTGCTAACAGTCCAGTGATGAACCTCAGAGAGCTGCTTTTCTTAAAAAAACGCACTGTTGATTCTTTGTAAAGGGGTTCATCCCAGTGACAGTGGATATTTTCTGAGGAATTCCCTTCCAATACTGGCTCAAGTTTGTTAATTTGCACATTCCTCATGCTTACTGACTGAAACACTCATGCTCTTCTCAAAGCTCTTCTCTTTCATTCTAGGACAATTCTTTCACAGTTTTGATTTAGTAGGTTGTGATGCATAACTGGAGCTGTGAGCAAGGACCCTAACATCTAAGTCAAGTGCTGGCTTTCTCCAAAAGAAGGCAGCACTACGGACTTCTGCAGGCCTGACTAGGAAGTAAGGGCAGGAGAAATGGTTAGAACCTTAATAATGACATTTCATTCGTTCATTCATATTTATTGAGCGCTTACTGTGTGCAGAGCACTGTACTAAGTGCTTGGGAAGTACAAGTTGGCAACGTATAGAGACGGTCCCTACCCAACGACAGACCCTGAAATCAGAGGTGAGGGGCTCTAAAGAGTTGTTTGGTGAAGCTGGGTCAGACACTCTTTATATAATCTCTCTACTTTCTTCCTAGTTTAGGATTTGCACTTCTGTTTCCCTCCCTGGGTTGCATTTTTACTGAAAAGCTAATTCCCTTCAGTTAATTGTCCTTTATCTCCCACATTGATATCCCTAATGATAAAATTCAGCTTTTCATACGGTAGTGTGAATTTTGTGAAATGCAAAATTTTCTACCTCTTATTTTTAACCCATGAGAGACACTTTGTATTATTCAGTTTTTCTGTAGTTCTCTGTAATTCCAAGAGTAAAATACAAACAGCCCCTGCCCCCGCCTCCCAACTTATACACCCTTCCCCACCCGTCTCTAACCATCAGGCCCAGAGTCTATGTTCTTTAAAGGCAAGGATCAATCAATCAATTAATGGTATTTGTTGAGAGCTTACTATGTGCACAGCACTGTACTAAGCACTTGGGAAAGTACAGTAGAGTTGGCAGTCACGATCCCTACCTTCACGGTTCTTACAGCCTAGTGAAGAAGCTTACAATGTACTAGGAGCTTAAAAACAAGCCTACTTACTCTTTTGTACTCTCCAAAGCAATTAGTACAGTGACCTGCACACCATAATCACTCAATTACCAGTGATTGATTGATTGAAACTGAACAGTTTTTAGTTTTCAATTGATTAGACTTTCTGATTCAGAAATATCTGCTGTGGCACTATAATTAATTCTATTTCTAAATAAGAGTTTTTCCATTTTCAAATTTGTTCTCTGGTTACTTCATCAACAGAAGGGCCTGCTTCGATTTCATTTCCAAACAGTTCAATGGAATCTGTAACAACATGAGATTGGATGAGTGGGAAATCCATTCTACAGCCAAAATTCAGTTATTAAAAATGACCTAAGAGAAAGAAATAAACTAATTGTTGCAATAGGTTACACAATTTCAGCACCTTTTATTATGCACTTCCTCAAGCAGAACATATTTCAAAATATTAACAACTTGGCAAAAGTTTCTGGCCAAGAAGCAAAAAATGCAAGCTGATCAAGTTTGGCTTTTTCCATTTCAGGGATAGAAAAGAGTTGAAGCAGAAAGACATGTGCAACAAAGGAATCATCTTTCTAGCCCATTTATTCAATTGCCTCAGCAATTCCTAGATCTTTCTGAATAGTCATAGTGAGTGGCTCAAACTCCCCTGGGGCAAGTTCACACCAGCTGGCATCATAGATGGTCCCCTCTGTCAGTTGGTGACAGACACCAAGATTGTTCAATGTGATTACTTGGCAAACCTAGAACCACACTGTGGACACAATCAATATTTCCAACATTCTTAGCTGAACCAACACAGAACATTGTTACTTCATCTTCCTGGACCACCTCCACGGTATGTTTCTTCCATTTCTTCTGCCTGGTCAGGGAGGACTGTTGGCAGAAATCCAGGCATCAGGCTGATTTCAGCCACTCCAAATTCCTCTTTACTAGATATAATTCTGACCAATCTTCTGCTCAACAACACTGCTTCTCCTCCTTCACTGAATCCCAAGCCAATCTCCTCTAACATTTACTCTAGATTTTTAACTCCCTCTTGAAATGCCTGTAGTCCATCCACACCCTCATCTCTTGACTCATTGTACTTGCCAACTGCTTTATTGATAAAATCGAAACCATTAGGTGTGAACTCCCCCAAATCTCTCCCTCATCTACCTCTATTCTTCCTACCCCTACATTCACTCTCCCATCCTTCTTGAATGTCTCTCAAGAGGAGAATTTCCACCTCCTTTCAAAGTCTATCCTCCCTATGTGGGTCTCTGACCCCATCCCTTCTCATGCATTTAAAACACTTGCACCCACTCTTCTTCTATCTCTGGCTAATAATATTCATAATTATGGTATGTATTAAGCTCTTACCTTGTACCAAGCACTGTGCCAGCTACTAGGATAAAATCAAGACAATCAAATTAGACACAATCCCTATCCCTATCTGGGGCTCACAGACTAAGGGAGAAAGAGGAGAGGTATTTCATCCCCATTTTACAAATGAGGAAACAGATACAGAGAAATTAGGTGACTTTCTCTAGGTCACACAGCAGGTAAATGATGAGCCAGGATTAGAACCCAGCTCCCCTGCCTCCCACTGTGTACTTTACCCCAAGTCACTGTGCTTTCCTAAAACTGCCATCTTCAACTGCTCACTCTCTGATAGCTTCTTCCCCTCTTCCTTCAAACATACCCACAACTTTCTTAATCTAAAACAACAACAAAAAAAACACTTCTCTGAACCCCTCTATGCCATCCAGCTATCACTCAGTCTCCCTCTTCTCATTCCTGTCCAAGCTCCTGTAGGAGATCCTCCTGCAGTCCATCCTCATCAACATAGCATTTCACCACTTCCACTTGCAACTTTGTAGAGTTCATTGTGAATGCCCTCTTCCAGGCCATTTATGAAAATGTTAAGTAAAACTGGTTTTGAGGAGCCCCATTCTTTCAACCAGTTTTCTATCCATAAGAGGACATTCTCTCCAATATCATCATGCCTCCTCTGTGAAAATCTGAGGGTATTTTGTCCACTGGTTCACCTATATCCACAAGGTTATATCCACTCAAAAAAATCCTACCAGGCAGAGCATGTTTGCCTCTTATAGAAACCAGTTTGTCATCCACCTGATAGGTGGCATTTGTCTAAGAGCATACAGATTTTAAATTTAGTAATAAATTCTATGTAAAGTAAGACAAATTCTCAGGTCACCTCTCAAACTTTGTTATGGACTAAATGCTCCTTGAGAGCAGGAATCATGCCTATCAACAGTCTCGGACTCCCTAAGTGCTTAGTACAGTGCTCTGCACAAAGCAAGTGCTCAGTGAATACTATCGATTGATTGAGATAGATGAGAATTAGATTACCCAGTCTCCCCGCCAAGTGGCCATTTGTAATGATAGGTTAATCTTGCCAAAGGCTGTCACATGATCCATTCATTTGTTTAAATCTAATTTGTTCTAAAGATGCTGTTTGTGTGCTACAGTTTGAATAAGAGTCTCTAACATCTTTTTGGATAAACTATTCAGGTTTGGGAACCTTCTTAAAATCTTACTCAGTAAAAACTTGGGAAAATATTTACCTCTCAGTTCACTCTTTTAATAGTAATAATAATGATGATGATGGCATTTGTTAAGTGCTTACTATGTGCAAAGCACTGCTCTAAGCACTGGGGAGGATACAAGGTGATCAGGTTGTCCCACGAGGGGCTCACAGTCTTCATCCCCATTTTACAGATGAGGTAACTGAGGCATAGAGAAGTTAAGTAACTTGCCCAAAGCCACCCAGCTGACACCTGGCGGAACCAGGATTTGAACTCATGACCTCTGACTCCCAAACCCGGGCTCCTGCCACTGAGCCATGCTTCTTCTTTTACTTCCCTGAATGGACTTCAGGAGGCTTAGGAACAGGACTTATTTTGTGGCAGGGCTTGTAGGAAAGACATCTGGGGATGAGCTCTGAGCCTTTCAGTTGAGGGCCCTTAGACATACACCCAGAGACCAAGTGCTGTAGCAGTGCTGGGAGACTAAATCTCCCAGGCCTGCCTGCATCCAGTCCCAGAAGGAAAGGAACTTCCTTTTCCCAAACACCTGCCCCCGCCTGAGCAAGGCAGCTGGGAGAGAGTGGGTGGACACTGGAAGAGGTGCCAGCATTCAGTACCCTGGCATCTCTCCCAGTACAAATTGTGCATTGCTTGGAGGTACAAGGAGTGGGATAGGGAGGAAGAGAGAGGAATCTCACTCAGCTTGGGCTGTTTCCTTGTCATAGGGTGTAGCTAACCTGTGCTCCCTGATCCTAACTGGGAGACCTGGGTTAGCTTCTATAGCCACAAGTGCTGAAGAACTTGTTAAATGACCCGAGAATCCCACTGTGACTAACCCTTCTCCAACACTGAGCTACCTTTAGGCAAGTCTGAACGTTTGGTCATCACTTGTGGGGTCAGGCTGCTTCTAATCCCAAATGAACGCATTGCCAACCAGTCAATTAGAGAGAGATCCAAAATAACCAGGTATCCATTATTCTTATATTCATGAATCAGAATCATGTTCTTTTAGACAAACCTCCTAAACTGACATTTTCCTGAAAAGTAAGAAGATTCTGCAGACTGAACTGGTCCCAGGATTTTCTGACGACTCGGCTGGATAAGTGAAAATCTGAGAAATCCTGTACATACGGAATAGGAGAGTGATATAAATTCATTCATTCAATCGTATTTATTGAGCGCTTACTGTGTGCACAGCACTGTACTAAGCGCTTGGGAAGTACAAGTTGGCAACATATAGAGATGGTCCCTACCCAACAGCGGGCTCAGTCTTATGATTTCTCTCTTTTACGTAAATTTTCAATGTCATGCTTAGCTTCAAACTGACGAGTTCTCTCCTATTGCCCTCACCACTTCCAAAGATCATGTGTTTAGTGCTCATAATTCATAACCGCAAAATAAATTGTTTTAATAAAATGATGTTTTGGATCAAAATCAATGGATTTATCTTTGGTCGTCATTCGTTTCTGACTAGTCATTTAAGCAGGTAGATCAAGTCCTGTTCTGCGAGAGATTGCCGTATGTCAAAGGATGGTCTAATCCCAGTGGACAAGTAAAACATGTGTCTGTTTTGTCTTAGGTTAATCTTTATGAAAAGTTGCAAAAACACAGCCCTGTAGCTCTTCAGATACACAAAGACGTGTCAAGGTTGTTTATAGCAATTGAGCTCTCAAGATCTTTTAATGGCTATTTCAAGGGATTTAGCTTCTTGTCCCTTGACATTTATTATTTGTATATTCAACTTTAGTAACTCATTTGAATTACTCAGACTAGAGACAATCCCTGTATTTCCAAGCTGAATTATTTCCTGAATATCTAGACTATAGCAAGCCTCTATTGCAGAGAAAACTATGTCTTTTCTGACTAATTAAAAACAAATTGGAAAGTACCCAGTAAATATGAGGAAACAAAACAATGTAGAGAGTACAAGTGATATTTTAAAACAAACTGAAGAGCAAAATAAAATGTTTATTCATTGTACTACCCACAAAGCCCATCTATTCTCTAGAAAAAAAAATTATTTCATCTTCACTACTAAGTTGACTAAAAGGCATGGTTTCCTAGCAACATTCATTGTGTTTATGACCTTTCCTCCAATCTGAGAGCACAAATGTGGCTCTGAAGCTCATAAACATACATCATCCAGCCCTGTCCATTTCCCTTTCCAGGAAGCACATTGGGAGAAACAGCCACCAGAACCACAGCTTTAAGAAAATAAACAAATCATCATCAGTTGCATTTATTGAACACTTACTGTGTGCAGAGCACTGCAATAAGCACTTCGGAGAGTACAACACAAACATATATCCAAAAGAAGTCTAAACATTTTGATAAAAACTAAGGCATTTAAAATCAAACCACAACCAATTTTGATTGCTCAGAAGCACTCTAACATATACCTAGCCAAGTTACAGATATTTTGGAAATCGTTCACATTTTGAGAATCATATAGTTCCTGAATTTGGCTAGCCGCAACACAGGGTGGAAAATGTATACTGATCTTTCCAAGAGAGGTTTATTTGTTTAAATTTGGAAAGTCCCTGGAAAAACACTCAGTCTCGAAGCCAGGCCGAGCAATCTTGTAAGCCATTATTACTCTGATAATGCTAAATCACTAGTCTATCCTGGCACAAATGGCTCACTGAATTTCAAATCGCATCCATTGCCATCTTCTGTAAATAGTGATAGCAGGGCATCAATGCAAATCACTTCCATCTTTGTAACTTTGTTGCACTGTCAATTTCCATATGGTAAACACTTTGGCAACATTCCAGCAGAGTCAAGAAAACTACATTTTCCGAGTGTTTTCTTCACAGAAAGGAAAAAAAAGTCTTGTCCTGTTGCCTCATGCACTGAGCAAATAGCCTTATTTTCTAGCATGTTAAATGAACTAGTGCCAATGTGCATTTTCTCCACTTCTATCCAGTAAATTCCTCCAAACATTCATGTTTTGTGTATCACCAGCACAGATGCTGGGTTTACTGAGTCTTGCTTATGCAAAATGAAAATAATTATAGGGAGGCTTTTAAGCCAGATGTTGAAAATCGTCAGAGACTTGTTTGGGTCAGCATGTTTGACAGAGTTTACAGAAGTGGCTACTTCAACTGGCAATTGACTGTGCAGTGGACAATTAGTAATATATCTTCCTTGTTTGCTAAGTATATATTTCTTTCATTTTAAATAATTGTGTCTGAGGCTAAGATGGCAATGAGAGTGATAAATTTTCTACTTCAAACCTTCTCTTTGGCGGGCCTTGTATATTAGAGAGAAGCATAGTCAAAACAGTCACTCTGTAAGAAGAAAAAAAAATAGAGCCTTTATTCTCTCATCCATATCACATTTGCTTTGTTTACAAGTCCAAAGGATAATTTTTCCAACCACTAAATCTTCGATCCCAACCTGAGGGTTAACATTTCAGCTGTGTTTTGGATGATTCTCATTGCATTATCATGAGTAGTGAAGATTTGCTAGCGAGAGCCCAGCTGAAAACTTGGGTTTTTGAGATAATCAGCTGAACAGAATCCAGCTTGCTCTTCCAAGTTTCCATTGGCTCCACATGCCTCCCATTAATACCGGTAAATAAATTGGTCTTTGTATTGTTGCAGATTTGGGTCCTAAACAGTGTTTTGGAATTGAAAGCTACAGTAAAAAAAGGAATTTGTCCAGAATATTTCATTTGTCATTTCAGAATTTAGTGGTGAATTTAAGAGTACACCAAACTCACCAATAATTTTGACATAGCAAATGAAACCAATCAGCATCACTATCTGTTTCTTTTCTCTTGAGATTTCTCTCATCAGAAGAATTCCGCTTCATGGACTATTGAAGCATTTAATAATCTTCTAAATCTTCTGAAGATTTCCCCACTGCCCTCCATCAGCAGATTTCCCTCCTCTGCTGCTTTCACAACTGGCTGAGTCCAGAGCTAAGGGCATGAAGGGACAGTTTGAGAATCTAGATATCTCTTCTGCCCTGGAAAACTAGGATCGTGGTCATACCTAGGCTACCCTCTCTAAAGTCAATTGGAAATTTATGAGACCGTGTACAGTATTCCAATTTGGGATTACACTAATTCTGGTTTAGATGGAAAATGGCAGACAAAAGAGGGGTGGGGATTAAGAGTAGGTATCCTAGCTAGGGTAGGAGGTGGAGAGAGGTAAGGCCTTGGGTTGAGGAAGAATGTGGCTGTTTCTCTAGGTGGAGAGTTTGTCTTTGAATTGTACTCTCCCAAGTGTCTTGTACAGTGTTCTGTACAAAGTAAGCGCTCAATAAATACCACCAATTGATGGATAGATGTGACCAAAAGTCAGAACTACAAACGGCCCTTTACCCACTTCACTGCTAGGGTCTCTCAGCGCTGAGCTGTGGTAGTAACTAGGTTGTGGGATGAGTGGGGGCGGGGGGGGGGGGGGAACATGATTAAGAGAACAAAAGTAGCACCTTTCATGAGTCTTCTCCCTACCTGGGAAAGTGTGAGATCCAAGATATTCCAGTTCTGTGATCTATTACTCATCCTCCTACAAATGGCTGAGCCCCTACAGAATTGACTTTTCAATGAATTAACACCATGCTGCGTTCATCATGTCCAACAAAATAGCTCCACTCCCATTATCCTACGGTATAGTCCTCTCCTGGGCAGTAACTGACTGGTAAGGTAAACCTGGAAGAAGATTGATTCCACTTTAGATAGAAAACACCTGGAGGTCATAGTAAACTAGAAGTTGTACAGGAGATAACAATGGAGTGGTACTGGATCTGGGCTAAAATAAGCAAGGACTAAGGCAGAATTCTTTCTCTACACTCTGCAAAGGTCAAGCCCTTATTGAAGACTGCATTTTGGCCACTTTCTCCATAACAAAGCAGGGGATTCTCCGGCAAACAGCATAGACCAAATGGAGTGTCACCTTCCTAACACTGACCAGACATTAAGAGAAGCAATGTGGCTTAGTGGAAAGAGGCTGGGCTTGGGAGTCAGTGGTTGTGGGTTCTAATCCTGGCTCTGCCACTTGTCAGCCATGTGACTATGGGCAAGTCACTTTACTTCTCTGGGCCTCAGTCCCCTCATCTGTAAAATGGGGATGAAGACTGTGAGCCCCATGTGGGACAACCTGATTATCTTGTACCTACCCTAGTGCTTAGAACAGTGTTTGGCACATAGTAAGTGCTTAACAAATACCATAATTATTCTTATTATTATTATATCAAAATATATCAAATATTCATGGTATGTTTACATTCTTGGTGGCCTACTGCTTTGCTATAGAATATTTCCAAGGCACATCTTGGCCTCCTAAGCCATTTCTACTCCAAAATGATAAAGAAAATAGTATTAAATTAAACTTTTTTGAACAATGGAAACATATTTTGGGTAGTTATAATAATCTTGGGCCAACTGCTCAATCTGTGTAATATTACCATGCAGCCATATTGAGCCATGGGAAAGATGATCCCATTTATGACTCATGTCTTGTTCCCAATCAACTAGCAGAAATATGGCATCAGATTTAACTGTAAAAACTAGCGTCTTCCTTCTTCAGAAGCCAGGGTGAGCTGGGAATGGCTTATTATTATTATCATTGTTATTATATGCAAAGATCATTTATGTCATATGAATAAGAAATTTGAGCATCCTAATATTTTCAAATTCTTACTCTGCATTATCAGTAGGAAAAGCAGAAAATTTCAGAAGCAAATTCTACTGAGAGGTCTAACAATTACTGTTATATATCTTAGCAATCTTCTAATAAATAATATGTCTTGTTTGCATTTATCAAAGTGATCCTTGAACAAATATCCATGTGAGAAGGAAAACTGGCATATTTATAACAATGAATTTACATAAAACTACACATAAAATATGCCATTCCTTTGTAAAATACTTTTGTAATTTCCATTAAAATCATCATGTAATTATCACAGAGTTACGAAACTAGAAAAAATTTTCCATCCTGTAAAAGGGAATGCTTAACAAGGCAGGGCTATCTGTACTAATACCATTTTTTGAGTTCCAATTTCTGCTCCAGGGGAAAATAGAGGAAGTGTGATCATGAGGGCAGCATGGCCTAGTGGATAGAGCATGGGCCTGGGAATCAGAAGATCATGAGTTCTAACCCCAGCTCAGCCCCTTATCTTCACTTCACTTCTCTGTGCCTCAGTTACCTGATCTGTAAAATGGGGATTAAGACAGTGAGCCCTATGGGGGACAGGGACCTATGTCCAACCTATTTTGCATATATTCACCCTGGCACTTAGTACAATCCTTTGCACATAATAAGTGCTTAACAAATACTGTAATTATTAATATTTATTGTTACTGTAATTTGTTATTACTGCTAATGAATGCCTCTACTTGTTTCCTGATCCACAAACATTTGTAACGTCTCAAAGTGTTTCACCCAACATTACATTTTAAGAACGAATTTGTCTATTGTGTCACTTGAAAAGAAAAAAAATGCTAGTATAGTTTTTCAAGGAACTCACTGCTCTTTGCAATGTAGGGGAACTATTAATAGTAATTATTGATTGCCCAATGGGCTCAGTGCATTGTATTAAGTACTTGGAAAGTACAAAACAAAGAAACCAAATGTGGTCTGGCCATAAGCACTTGGTACAGTGTTTGGCACAGAATAAATGCTCAGTTATTATTTTCATTATCAGCATTATTAAGTAGCCACACTCTAACAAGGGGAAGCAGACTTGAGAAATAGAGAAGCAAAGATTACTAACTGAATGCAATTAAATACATATGCAAAAGTTCCGAAGGCAGATATACTGGTGATTGGAACAGGCTGGAGGGTGATGATAATGATTATGGTATTTAAATACTATGTGGCAAGCACTAGGAGGTATAAATTAATCCAAGTGGACACAGTCCCTACCCACATGGGGCTCACAGTCTTATTCCCCACTTTACAGATGAGGTAACTGAGTTACAGAAGGGTTAAGTGACTTGCCCAAAATCATACAGCAGACACATGGTGGAGTCAGGATTAGAACCCAGGTCCTTCTGACTCTCAGGTCCATATTCTATCCACTAGACCTTGTTGCTTCCCCATGGCGCAGGGCCTGTAGCAGTTATGACTGAAGCCAGGGTGGCTTAGTAGAAAGAACACAGGCTTGGGATTCACAGGATGTGGGTTTTAATGTCAACTTTGCTATTTGTCTGCTGTGTGACCTTGGTCAAGCCACTTAACCTCTCTGTGCCTCAGTTACCTCCACTATAAAATGGGGATTAAGACTGTGAGCCCCACATGGGACAACCTGATTACCTTGTATATACTGCAATGCTTAACAGTAAGTGCTTAATATAATAATAATAATGGCATTTATTAAGCACTTACTATGTGCAAAGCACTGTTCTAAGCACTGGGAAAGGTGATCAGGTTGTCCCATGGGGGCTTATAGTCTTCATCCCCATTTTGCAGATGAGGTAATTGAGGCCCAGAGAAGTTGTGACTTGCCTAAAGTCACACAGATGACAATTGGCAGAGTCAGGATTTGAACCCATAACCTCAGACTCCAAAGCCCAGGCTCTTTCCACTGAGCCATGCTGCTTCTCAAATACCATCATTGCCCCCCCCCGCCTTTTCATTTTATTAAAGGATCTCTAATCTCCTCCAAACTTCTCACTGAGTAAACATCCTAAACCTTCTCTTGCAAACAGAGGAAATCAAGGCTTTAATGACAAACAAAAAGTTTACCTTTGGTCACTTCAGTGAGACTCCCTGAGGTGGATGGGAGAATAGTATGATGAGGACATCTCTAGTCCCTGTAGAGACAAACCTTCATGAACCCCAGAGACTTCCTGAGGGAATACTCCCAGAGAAACTCCAGGGCAGAAAGAATCCTGGGAATCCTCATTATCTACCTACAGCCCCAATATAGTCCAATGAGAGTCACCCAGGTGAATCTTGGTGCCTGATTGCACTTTTGGAGATTTGAACCAGGTGGTAGTTGCTTTCCCTGGGTGATACCAGACTTTAAGATTTCACCAATGTCTTTCACAGTTTCTCTTGATTCATTTCTGTCAGCCTTCACACTGACTCACCAAAAGAGAAGCCAAAAAGTCAATGTGAGCTGGTTGACTGTTGACTTTGGGCAGCTACAATTATCCTAATTTTACAGGTCAGGAGGGAATGGGGAGATAGAAATTGAAATGATATCTGCTGGGAATTAGGCTCTGCTATATTAAATCAAGGGTAGGCTGTGATTGGCCTATAACTAGTTGTGGTATTTGTTAAGCACTTACTACATGTCAAGTGCTGGGGTAGTCGCAATATTGAAATATCAAAATAATCAAATCAGACAGAGTGCTTCTTCCACATGGGGGATTGAGGTCTAAGAGGAAGGAAAGACAGGTGTATAATCTCTGTAATATAAATGGAGAAATTGAGGTACAGAGATGTCCAAGGTCACTCAGCAGGCAAATGATGGTACTAGGATTCTAACTCAGGTTTCCCAGGCATAACAATGAGAGTACTGATGGGGCCAATAGCCCAAAAGAGCTACCCCACTATCTCCACTTCAGCCCAGACTATCCACTTTCCCACTTCCATGACTGCTAACCCACAATCTGGGGGAGCCATTGAGAACAAGCACCACAGTTTGCAACATTCACATAGCCTTGATATCTCCATAAACAGCAAACAAAAAAAATAAAACAACCCCTGAAACATCTATTTAAGCACTGGCAGCCGAGCTATTCTGCTAAGCAAAAAAAAAAGGGGGGGGGGGTACCTTAGGGAAATATGTTACACTGGACAAAATTCAGAAAACATTTGGGAGATTAAAACCTTACAGGCTATAATTATACACATACACTGACAGGAAATCTAAGCACAAACAACAGCACTAACCATTATTCTTTACTTGCAATTAAAGGCAATTTAAAAACTTCATATCATTACTGAGCAAAAGGCAAGAGTACCAACTTCAATTTCAGCTTCATTATCAATAGTGTATAACACATTGTCAAACAAATGCACTCATCGTGCTGAGCAGTCTGCTCTCCCAATGGCACTTGGCAGTCACAGCGCAGAGACGCAATCGAACTTCTCCATTTCCTAAACACAACAAAAGGAGAGCTCGCTTTTGTCGCTGCTCAGCAAAAATCCAGCTTGCAGGAACACCAGGGCCTTCTTTCTATTCTTAACCCTTCGTTCCTGCTCAGAGAAGGGGTGTGTACAACCCCCCTGGTTCCTGAGAGTTTCCCAATTCTTCTCCAAAATATCTTATTCTAGGTCAACATACCTACAGCAATAAAGAAGCTGCCTGAAAATGGGTGCCGTATGTCCTAATGGTTTCTAAAACACCATCTGATGTTAGCTCCTAGAGGGCAGGTCTACTTTCTCTATTGTACTCGCCCAAAAACTTAGTACAGTGCTCTACACACAGTAACTGTTTAATAAATATGATTGATTGACTGTAAGTCCTTTAAAGGGGCAATGCTGTCCTTTGCTTCTTCAGTACATTATTTAGTACATCGCTCTGCACACCATAGATGTTCAGTAAGTATTGGTGATTTATGATTGATTAATTGACCCATATCAAAAACAACCAGGATTCCCTTCCCACATAACTGCATAGCGGAAAATGAGTCCAAATAAACCCCACGGGATGAATCAGCTGGCTTTTCCACACTTACTGTTACCTTGATGGTCTCAGAGGAATCACCCCTCTAGATTCCCTTTAAATGTAATGGCAAACATACTGTATATCAGTGCAGAGCATTTTTTCTGTCAAGTTTCAAGAACTGCAGTGTTTCTCCCATCCTTCTTGGGAATAGAGAAAGAGTTAACTGTATTGCCCCAGTTCACCAAGTGAATCACTTCTGGAAAGAGAACGTGGAGTTCCTGATTCCTAAACTGGGACTTAAGAAAGGCCATTCATTATTCCATTTGTTTTCATTTTCATTCTCTTCTATTTAGGGGGCTGCATTCCCATTCCAAACAGTGCTTGTCCATGCACACAGGTTATTCCCAGCCCAACAGGCACCACCAATCTAAGGAAGCATTTAGTACAGTGCTCAGTACAGTAAGCACTCAATAAATACCTTTGATTGATTAACAGATAATGGAGAAGAAATGCTAAACAGCCTACTGGACTGGTTCTTGTTTTCTTGAGAATGGACGATTTAAAGGTTGTAATTTTCAAGTACTCTTCATTTCAATCACGTTTTGGGGTGGCGGAGGCATAGTCAAAAAGTTAAGCTAATAGAATCCTATGCACAGCACCAATCTAAAGAGTGTTCTACAGCTGGAAGTCAGATTATCCTAGCAACGTGGAAAATTCATTCATTCACTCATTCATTCATTCAATTGTATTTACTGAGCGCTTACTGTGTGCAGAGCACTGTACTAAGCGCTTGGGAAGTACAAGTTGGCAACATATAGAGACGGTCCCTACCCAACAATGGGCTCACAGTCTAGAAGACTTGACTTGTCCAGGGTATGGAGAAAGGAAGTTCAGGAAAAACAGATTTTAAGAAAAGGTCAGTTGAGGTAGAATGTGCAGAATGGATTTTCTTGGTCTGAGTGATCTCAACTGACTGCTTATTTGATCCAAATTCATTAGAATTGGTTGTGGCGTTCTAACCAAAGACTCCTCTTCATTTGAATTTGTGTTCATATCCCTGATTCAAGCCCCACTAGCTCACATCATCAACTGCACTTACTGTCCCTTTAATATGGGAACACACACCTAGAAGTAAAAGCACTGCCCCTACCCTCAATGAACAGAAATCTGAGAGACCAGCAAGAGAATTGCCAACCATATACAAACTAAAAGACTACGGATGTAGAAACCAATGATAAAAGCAAAGGTGGGGAATGAATTGATTAATTAATTAGCAAATCCACACAACCAGAAAATCCACTCCCTATAAAAAACTTTGCCCTAACAAAGTTATTACCTGTACTCTTTCTGAACCTTGTCAATTCTTGGCTCTCTCTGGGACACTAGGAAAATTCAAAAGTGTGGAAGACTTAATAAAAATAATTACAGCATTGCATTCTTTATGTCAATATGTGTTTTCCATCTGCTTTGGAATAGATTTTAATTCCGTGTTAACTTCTACTCATTTGGAGAGTTTCAGAAGCCATCTAAAACTGGCTGGAAACAGGAATATTTCTTTTTGATTCTAATAAAAGGTAGGATATCTAAACTATGACAAAAGGTGAAATATTTCAAATATGATTCTACAGGAAAAAGATTAAGGAGCATAAAGGACTGCTGAATTCAACAGTTTTAATACTTTATGGCTAATGCTCTTTAATCTTTAGACATGACACATTATTACTGCAGAAAAGGAAAACATAGCCTCAGTATTTATCACTTCTCTCTATCTAATTCTGATTCTGAGAACTAAACATTATATTAGGATGTCAAAATTCAAGGGAATAAAGAGGCAGCTTTAGGAGCATTTGGATAACTTATCTAAAAGTAGCTACTGTTGAAACTACCAGGATTCCAGGATTTTTTTTTTCAAGTTGCTAGATTTTTTTGCACTTTACTATCTTTTCAGGTTTCACATAAGTATATAAGTGAGAAAAAATAACTATCCATTACAGATCCTCTCGAAAAAAATCATGTTTTGTTCATCTGCCAGACTTTCTCAGCAAATGTGTCCAAAATGAATTTCTCTCTCTCTACCGCTCCCCATCTCTCTGCTCTCTCTCCTTCGCTTTCTGAGAAAATACTGTTGGAGGATTGGCCTGAAAAATATTCCTTCATGTGCTGAGAGATCTGGAAGGCCAGATGAGACATACGTATCACTACTAACTGAGTGGGAAGAAGAAAATTCAGAAGAGGATGACATTTCATTAAGACCAAAATATTAAATTTGCTTTCATTATTTTTCTAATCATTCCTCGTAATTATTGGGATATTTTCACAGATTCGTTTCACAGCCCTTTTTAGTATACATTGGTATGTACATAATCATCTTCTGGAAATGAAAATAAACCTCTCTCAACTATCTCTCAGTTGCGTTCAAAGAATTGGCTGCTTTGGGTCAGGAGAGCATAAGACTGTTGATCAGAAAATGTGAGTGACTGTCTGCTCCTTTTTTAGTCCTCTCTACAGTCAAGCATACGTAAGACAAATATCATATGTAATCAGGCAAACGGCAGAATTGTTTGAAAATACTAAGGAGAGTTTCAGCAGATACCACCAACTGTTTAAGGGTCTTGGCATTCTCAGCATCATTTTCAGTTCAGTGAAAGGAGGGTTGGTTTACATTTCCCAAAACATGATTCCCGGGATCATGTTTAATTAATAAGTAATGATTGGAGGAGCTGCCTTTATCTTTTCCATCTTCCTAGCCTCAACCACCCTGCCTCTGGCATGCCCTGGAGCACAATCTGGACATCACAAAATATTTTATAAGCTCTAGAGGGCAAAGTCCAGGACTTTTATTGTTACTGTAGTCTCCAAAGTGATCTGCACAGAGTGGTCACTCAATAAATTTGAATGAATGAATGAATGATGAGTGGCCAAAGGCCAGATGAGCCAACAGCATGCTGTTGGGGATGGACATGGAGAAGTGGAAAAGCCTGAGATGGTCTTTTACTGATTCATTCATTCATTCAATCATATTTATTGAGCGCTTACTGTGTGCGGAGCACTGTACTAAGCGCTTGGGAAGTACTAAGTTAGCAACATATAGAGACGGTCCATACCAAACAGTGGGCTCACTGATGACTGTATTCTTAGGGTGGGTGTGTAAGCAGGGATAATATTATGAGCTTGCATATGTGACCCAAACACACGGGCACCTTGTGTCCCAGATGTAATTACGGATAAAATGTAACATCCTACTGAAAAACTCAGGCGGGCATAATATGATTGTCTGGGGGAGACATGCTAAGAAAGAGGTAGAGGATTGGTGAAATGGGACCATGTAGAGGCAGCCAATTAAAAACAAAAGTGTGGAAAGATGGCCAAGAGGTTTGTGTCTGGATTGGCTGTGATTTGACTCAGCCCAACTTCATCACCCCTTCCCTTTGCCAGTCCTTGATTTTGCTTTCTGCCTGAGGATCTGGCTTACGTTTGAGGAATGTTCAAAATCAGCTAGAGCTCCATGAAATGGGAGATAGAGGCCTAAAAAAGAGAAATCCTTGCATGTTGGGTTCCTCAATGGGAAGACAAAGAGATAATGCTAACTCTCTTCTGGACATTCTAGTTTTAGATTTCATCTCCTCTCAGTTCAAGGTCTATTCTGAAACTTGTCCCATTTTGAAATATGGGGAATAGAAGGAGGATCGGAAGTTGTACATCTCGATCATCTTCTGCCTTGTTCTACAGACTGCACACGATCGGAAAGAGTTTGACTCCTGAATATGACTCTGCCTCACAGGTTTCTGAGCACATTTGCAAAACAGAAAAGCACTTATGGTTTAAAATGAAATTCCTAAACATCGCTCTGCATTTGTTATGTTGAATTCATCAACAGAGGAAAAAAATCAGTCACATGCATTGAAAAGGAAATATCTAAGCTAAGTTCTTTGGTCCCCTGCCAGATTTATCCACAGAAGGTCTCAACTATAAACAAACAGCTACTTGCACATGTATGACCCTGGAAAGATGAATTGTTTTCGCCTGAGTGGGCACAAAAATGGTATCTGTTTCTTAAGATTCTGCTACAGCCATGGCAATGGCAATCACAGTTCCCATTGCCACTCTGTTGGAATTTCTGCCCCGCCACTCTGGCCTAATATAGGATACATTAGACCCATCAGGTGTGAGAAAGAACCCTTGAGAGTGTGACATTCCACCATGTTTGGGGCATCTGATCACCTTAAAACAGGTCTTTAGTGATTTCTGCAAGGGCCTCTTTAGAAAGGGTGGGCTTCCTTATTATACTGATAAGCAAAATGAACCCTCAGCTCTCTGGATCACACTCAAATATGGCTTTTCTTTGAATATACCCAGGGACCAGTTGCACCCACAATTAGCCAAAAACTGGACTAATTATTGTCTGCATCTTGTTTTCCCCTCCAAGTGAAACAACAAAACATTGTCTGCCCTGGGATATCTATCCACTTTGTTTTCACACAGCTGAGAATTCTGTAATAATCATACATGTCTGCAAATGAACTCTAAGTGACTTGGATTGGAAGGTGAACAGAAACTCTATTGAAACTCCTTATTTCATATGGCAGATTCCTATCACGCTACCTGCAGCCTGAGACTGGAAAACAGGGCTTTGAACTTCTTTTCTGCATCTCATCTGTAAAATGAATCTTAATTATCTGTTCTTCTTCCTGCTTAGACTCTGAGCACCTTATGGGACAGGGATTATGTCCGACCTGATTATGCCGCATTTACCCCAGCTCTTGGAACATTGCTTGGCAGACACTTAACAAGTACTATTAATGTTATTAATATTAATAATCAATGGTATTTATTGAGTACTTACTGTGTGCAGAGCACTGTACTAACTACTGGGAGGGTACAATACAGCAGAGCTTGTAAACATGTTCTCTACCCATCAAGAAAGGTAAACTATTGAAAACATTCAAAGTCCTCCAGGGAAAAAGGCCCAAAGGCAAACCTACTCTATAAAGGAGAGCATTGCTTTAATTAGGTGACCACCACCTGAATAACCAGACTCTGAAGAGGATTACAGAAGTTGAAGAATACAAAGAAGGCAGCACTTTACTTGGCCTAGGGTTTTTCAGGGTTGGCAGCCTCAGGCTTGTCAGTCTACAGCCCTGGTATTTCTAACAGTAATAATAATTATAACTGGAGTATTTGTTAAATACTTACTGTGTGCCAATCGGGCTAATCACTGGGGTAGATGCAAGATAATGGGGTCTTGAATTTAACTCTGACCCTGGCTACCACAGCCCCAGTACTTATAGGCTTAAGAACCATGGCCCCAGAAAGTTAACTGCTGTTAGCTCCGTGTGGGCAGGGAATGTATCTGTTATCTCTGTTGTACGGTATTTTTCCAAGTGCTTAGTACAGTGCTCTGCATATAGTAAGCACTCAATAAACACAACTGATAATTGATGATTACGATGTTGATGCTATTTTCATGAATGCCTGCAAGTCTTTTGCTAAAATTCAGGACCTAGCTAAGGGCACAATTGAAGTGAGCCAATTCTTGGAGTAGATTCTAGGGTGGCAGCAATTGACCTCCACTGTTTTGGGGGGCAGTGTCAAATCTGTGGGGAGAGAAAAGGAGTGGGGAGAAAAGGGAATAAAATTGTTAAGGGGAGAGAGAAGAGAAGGAAGAAAATGGTAAGAATTTCTGCCTTTCTTTTGTAAGGTAAAGGTTTCTTAAGTATTTTCCTCCCAGATCTTCCTCAGGGGGTGGTTTGGTGGGAAAAATTCCAGAAAAAGGAATTATGGAAAGGTATGGCTCTCTCCCATGCTTGAGTTCACCCGCACCTGGAGACAATAGAGGCCAGGCTGTGGGCAATGAACTGTCAAGGATCTGTGTTGACTGTTGACATTTATCAAGCATCTCCTGTGAGCTTTTCAACTCAATAACAAAGGCACAGGAATACCATTCCAGGACATTCTTACAAAAAAAAAGGGGAAAAAAAACTCTGCTTATACATCCAATCAGGAGCAATTATTGGCTCAACAGTTCTGTCAAATTGTTCATTCTTTCTGGCCAACCACTTAGCTGCCCTTGTTGAGGAGTCTCATTCTCTAGCTAAAGAAGCAAAATAAGATGACTAAGGATTTTGTTAGTTACAGAGACTGGATTTCAATGACTAGCGCCCAGGAATCTTGTTGTGACTAACAAATAAATACAAAAAGCTTAGTTGTTTTCATCCTTTTTGCCTTTTACTTTTCTGGCTTTCCCTCTAGGTTGTTTCTGGATGGGAAAACCAAATAAAAGCAACATTCCAATCTCCCAAACTGAATCTGGGCGAGTGGCTATTTGCAGGTTCAGTTAAGGAATTCATGCTGTCATCTCAAAGATTGACTGTTTTTACACCCAATGAGTTTCTTCAAAGGTTTCTCTCTTTTTGTTTTCAATACCAGACAGAAAGGTTTACAAATACATGATTTAAGTACCCTTCAAAACACTTGAAATTAAAAAAATGATGCAGATTTAAAAGAAAGGACATACTATTTTTTTGGAGAAAATAATTGCTAGCTTTGAAATTTCTGTTATGAAGATGAATTGTTTTAGCCTTGAATTTTGGAGAAATGAAAATGAATAGCTTGCCCACCCCTAGCCATCACAGTAGGGATCCCATTACTGTGGAGATCATTTCAGGCTAAGGCGACTTCTTATATGTGTTTCTTTCCTTAAAAATATAATAAGAAACAAGTTTGGAATTACTTAAATTGTGAATCTAGTGTGTTGTGACAGTGCTATGAAGCTGATTTTTAAAGGATGTATTTTTATTAAATTATCTGACCTTGCTATAATAATTCTTCACACTTGAAATGTGAGAACCAGAGCCTGAACTCTGAATGGAGGAGAATGCAAGATCAGAGTTTCCTTTATGGTTCCATCATGAAAGAACCATAAAGTGAAAACAGTCACCAATTTCATATATGTTTCTGGAAGGGGATGATATACAATGACTTCACTCGGTAGCTAGCTAAGTACAGTTATTTTTGGAAAAACAAAAGGGCAAAAGCTTTTGAAGCAATTGTTTCATAGATAAAAATAACATATGAGAAGCTTTCCTGAATGAACAATTATATGAAATGGAAAGAAAGGAAATAAAGAGGCTCAGGAGCTTTATATACCATTTTTCTGCATTCTATGTCTATGTCTGTAATATTTCTAAGCTAATGCTGCACTGTTAAAGGTATCGCTGATTTATCTTTACAGCAAATCTGATTTGCTGTTTCAACCATTGCAAGACACTTGATGGAGGTATCAGAAGATAGTACCTGATGGAGAAAAACAGGTGTGTGAGCACATCTTCGGAGAAGTTATCAAGATGAAATAGAAATCATTGTTTAGGCTGAATTTTTGCTGAACAACTTGTTCAGAGACCCATCCTAGCTCCACAGTATGGAGCCCTTTCATTCGTATTTTTCACACCTAGCCGTGCTGAAGTTTTCTTATGCTTTAGGCAGAATGCTGGGGAACAACACTGCTTATTTTAGTTAACACCACTTTGATTTCCTGGGCCTCCGTCTTCCTAACACAGAAGAGTACCCATGCCTTCAACATCCTCCCTCCCCAACCATTCATTTTCTGTATTCATTTTGAAATACATAGCATCAAGATCTCCACGTACAGGAGGAAAGGGAATACTTAAAGGCAAAATTCAGGTCTCGCAAATGAAAGCTCATTCATCACAGGCTTCGCTCTCTGTCCAGTGCTTGCAATTCTCTAGAGCAGAGTATTGAGGCTACATCTTGGTAAAACATGTATGCCATTTATGTCAATTGCTATAACTGCTTCATTTGGGATGTCACCACAGTACTAGTGGGAGGAGGGTCAGTACTTTAGTCTTATTAACTTGATAGGGAGCTATTTCTAAAATCTGGACCCCAAACTGGACTTCTATCAAATCATCTGGTAAAAAGTCACAATCTCAGTAAATTTAATGCATCTCCTAGTAAAAAGTGGGTACAGTTTTCTAAAAAAACAACAACCCCCAAAAAACAGGAATAAGCCTCTCCATCCTGACAGCAGCAATTTCTGGATCTTTGGAACAGAACTGCCTGTTTGTGACTTTGAGTGTGGGGCAAGAAGTGAGCAGGGATTTTGGAGGATATGAGAACTATTAGTAGACAGAGCTAATAGGCCAAAAATTCATCATTTTGAGTCATTTCAACTCTGACTGGATAAGCTCAGATCCTTTCATAGATGTGGGATGATCAAGTCGAGGAGTCTATCTAAAAAAGCTATGGGGGAAATCACTCCCACTGTCCCATGTAGAATGGTCACCTAAAATTTAGAATAATAATAGTACTCATAAATCATTTATTGAGCAACCCCAACTTGATGAAATGTACTGTACTAAGCACGTTGGAAATTCAAAGCAAAGAAGTGACAGGTTGCCTTCCCTTGAGGGGCTTACATTTTAATGTGGAGATAGAAATTATTTTTTATACAAACAGACCTTGGTCAAGTCACTTAACTTCTCTGTACCTCAGTTTTATCATGTGTAAAATGGAGATTCAAAACCTGTTCTCCCTCCAATCATTGATTGATATGAACATAATGTGTGAGACAGTAAATGCTGCACCTTTGAATGTATCCATTGGACATCTGGCATCTGTGAAGGAGGATCAGTAGGTGAGTTAGAGCTGTCAGAAAAACTGGGACATTAACAAGAGTGACACTGATATTATCACAGATCCCTGCCTTCTTACTCTGTCAGTCAGAACTGACATTCTGGAAACAGTTAGACTATATGATTAACTTTGGGTGCAAAAAAAAATTATTTGTTAACCAAAATAGTTATGAACTATTTATAAAACTCTTGCAGGAAATGGGGTTATGAAATATTCTGGGGCAAGTTTTAACCAGGAGAATTCAATTTTGTGTTAGTGATGCTATCAATGTCAAAAGATAGTGAACGTCATATTCATTTCCTTTTATCCATATTTCTTGCACATTGAATCCACAAGACACTGAACAAAATCCAGAATTGAACAATGTTTGTTCCATAGCTTTAAATCAAATACATATTCCTCATATTTATTTCAAACCCTCCCATTCAATAGTCTGCATCCAAGATGGGATTTTTTTTCTGTGTTTTTGGCTCTAGAAAACAAGGGTCACGGTCACCTTTAAATTATGAGCTAAGAAATTATTGCAATATACTTTCATCTGTCTGCTTCTAGAAGGCATTCTCCAATTTATTTCCTCCACCTCTAGTTATGCTATCTCAACAGTCACCTTAGCACTTATGCTTTATCCATTTATCCACTCCATTTATTTTTAAAAATCTAGTCATTCATTTCCTTTTTCCATACCAATAATGTTTTTAATGGTTACTGTGTTATTGCTCCTGCTCCACAAAATGGAAACCATTTATATCTGCTTTTTTCTACCACTAAATCGCAAGCTCCTTGAGGTCAGGAGCCATTCCTTTTATTTTTGAACTCTCACAAGGTCCACATACAGTACTGTGCACAAAGAAGGCACTCAATTCATTTTGTCGAATAAGTGAATAGTGACTATATTGAATGTTTAAATGCATATTGAACATATTATTGAAAATTCAGACACATCTCACTCATTGAGGAAAAGCACCCGTATAGCTCTATTCCTTAAACTAAGAACTACACTCTGAACAAATCCTACTCATTCTGAAACTGATAGAAAGCAGAGTGGATTCCCCCAGAAACCCAATTGGATCTATTTATGAGAATCCATATGGAAGGTCATGATGTTTTTACAATTGCCCAAATATTTACACATATAGCTAAAGAATTCCTTTGATTCTTCTTACTCAGAGCTGTCTACTTGCCTTTTTACTGGCTCAGGCAAATAAAAATTGTATGTGTGTGTATGTACATGTTTTTGAAAGTGTTCATGCATATGGGTCTGTATGCCTGAATGTGGATGGCATGTGTGTCTTCTGAGGCAAATGTGAATCTGGGTGATAGTCTCTGAGGATCCGGTTCTCAGGGCCTCTAAAGGATAAATGACTGTCTGTGAAGAAGGATATGTGGGGAGGATGAGGGACATTGATGGAAGTGATGCCAGCGGTAGGGAAAGCAGTGTAGCATTGGGTAAAGCAAATGAAAATCTCTGTGATTTGGGAAAATTTAAAGTGTAAATCAATGGAATTTATTGAGTGTTCAGAGTACTATTTTATCAGTACTGACATCATTTGCGAATTGGTCCTAGTGACCTAGTGATAGTGTCAAGATGGAACGTGTTGAATACCCTGAACAATTTGAATATATTTGTTATGTACAATTTTTTATTTTGTTATTCAGAAGCCCTAGTTTTTGGGTGGTCATCTGAAATCTAGGGATATCTGGGTTTCAGAAATAATCAGTGCAATTGAGTGGGTGGGTCATTTTTTGTCAAAATTCTTGACATTCTTTGGAGCACAGAGAACTTTAGAAAAGTGAAGCTCAGAATTAGGAGATCACTCCAATCTTCTGTGGCAAATAAGGGTGCAGGTGAGAGGAAGGAGAACTGAATTTGGAACTGTTATTTTAAATTACTGAAGTGCTTGTGAAAGGGACCACATCAACAGCTCTGGTGTGTGAAACCTCTGTTTACCCGGCAAGAAGACTTTCTGAAAGAATAACCACCCCATGAGTCTTTCCACAGGAAGCCAAGAAATCATGACAAAACATGCCTCAATCCTCTATCTAACCTTCAGCTAAATCAGCTGGCTAGGTGTGCAACCATGTCCCCAAGCCTATCCTGGGCATATGTGCACCTGAGGGGCTCACAACATTTTGTTTGAACTGAGAGCTAAATGAGAATTGTGCTTATCGGGGCCATTTCCTGTTCAGAACCCATGCTAAACATTTCCGGAGCCTTGGGGATTTGAGGAACAAAATGTTGGTCAATTTCTAATGGACACTCACTAAGTCTTTGCCTTGATTTTTGGAAAATATGCTAGGTATCTTTAAAGAGTTCATAGTTTCAAAACTGCTGGAGTCTGGTCATTTCCCATGAGACACATCTCTAACTTATTTTTTAACATTTTGATGACTCTTTCTTTAGTTTTGCATCCCCGTTTCTCCTGCTTTTTGTCCATTTGATAAGACATTAGTGGAAACATCCCAGTTGTTCTATTCTGAAACCAAGTCATATTAGGGTACTTCAATACAGATATTTAAGAAAGTCAGAAAGTGCGGTTAAGTAAATACATCAGCAGCTTGTTAAAAAAAGAGTTCCTCAAAACATTTGAAACCTGTACTATTCAGATGACATATTACTAAATGCCTTTCTGAAAGAAAGTGGTCTGTATTTCAAAGGTAGCATACACAACGTGCAATTTGGTAGTTGCCATAGTAACTATATATATTTTTTTATTGAACAGAAGAATAAATAGAGGTACATACTCTTTGTGATTTATTGAGCCAGTAATTTACAGCTGTTCTGAAGGGAGAATACCTTTTCCCCCCAAAATTCAACTTCAAGCAAATTTTTTTTTCACTATCTAGTGAACACAAATGCGCCTTTTTCCTGTCTTTTTTTGTATACCCAACTGCTTTGGGAAACACTGGAAATCCTTTCTTAGCAAACTGGGGAAGGAAAGGGTTAAGCAGGGCAAAGAATTATTGAAATCCATTTCTCTTTCTTGATTTATGGCATTTGTTAAGCACTTACTGCGTGTTAAACACTGTTCTAAGCTCTGGGGTAGATACAGGTTTATCAGATTGGACAGAGTCCCTGTTCCACATGGAGATCATAGTCTAAGTAGGAGGGAGTAGGAATTAATCCCCATTTTACATTGAGGAAACTGAGGCACAGAGAAGTGAAGTGATTTGCCTAAAGTCATAGAGCAAGCAGTTGGCAGAGTCAGGATTGGAACTCAGGTCCTCTGATTCCCAGGCCTGTGTTCTTTCCACTAAGCCACACTACTTCTCTTCTACAGAAGGGAACTGATTGCAGGCATATCTTGGGATGTGTTGGCAATTCAGGGTTAAGTTGCCATTTCCCCTTCAGGCTTTTCACACCCAAGTGACTGGGTGATAGTCCTTCAAAACCAGAACACACTGCAAGCTAACCTCTGAAGGGGAAGTTGAAAGGGGGAAAGGAAAAGACTTCAGGTCCCAACTCTAACCTTAACCCTTAGAAGCAGCGAGGCTCAATGGAAAGAGCACGGGCTTTGGAGTCAGAGGTCATGGGTTTAAATCCTGACTCTGCCACTTGTCAGCTGTGTGACTTTGGGCAAATCACTTAACTTCTCTGTGCCTCAGTTACCTCATCTGTAAAATGGGGATTAAGACTGTGAGCCCCACGTGGGACAACCTGATTGCACTGTAACCTTCCTGGCACTTAGAACAGTGCTTTGCACATAGTAAGTGCTTAATAAATTCCATTATTAATTAATTAATTCCAATAGGAAGAATGGAGCCCCAGCACCATAGTAAGTGCTTAATAAATGCTATCATTAGCTTAATATATGTTATCATTACTATTAACCCCCAAGTCAAGCTGTGTGCCTAAGAGAAGCGTCCAACCCCCTCCCTCCAGAGTCATCCACCAACCCTGCCCCACTACACTATAGTTCCTATGTTCCAGCCCCCCATTTCCACCATGAAAATAGCAGATTTAAATGCTTATCAGTCCAATCCAAAAGAAACTCTCACGTTCCTTACTCCAATTCAAAACAGGAGGGATGAAGTGGCAACCACTCTCAGGTAGAATGAAAATATGTGATAATAATAACTGGTATTTGTTAAGCGCTTACTATGTTCCAGGCATTGTACCAAGCCCTGGGGTGGATACAAGAAAATCGGGTTGGATACAATCCCTATTCTAAATGGGGCTCACTGTCTTAATCCCCATTTTAAAGCTGAGGTAATCGAAGCCCAGAGAAGTTAAGTGACTTGCCTAAGGTCACACAGCAGACGAGTGGCAGAGCGGAATTAGAATCCAGGTCCTTCTGACTCCCAGTCCTGCATTCTCTCCACTAAGCCAGGCTGACTCTGAAGACTCACTGGAATGTCATCATCACCATCGCTATCATCATCACTACCATCATCTGCCTCTTCATTCTCACCTTCCTCTCCCTCATCATCAACAACATGTGCTGACAGCCTTCTGCGGGCGCAGCACTGCACTCAATTGCTCAGACTCTTAAGAGTCACTCTGAAGAAAGTCAGAGCCAATCCCTGGTCTTGCAGAGTTTACAGTGTAGGATAACAAACAGATATGAATTGATGACTAGACAGTAGTTCAAGGAACGTGATGAATTAAATTTTCCAAAGTATAACAATCAAACATCAGAGCTAGCCCTTTTCCTTCTCTGGTTCCATTCCCAGTTCAGTAACACATAGTAGTCCTAAGCAGCTAAAGAGGCTTACCACTCTTGCAAGGGCAAGTAGAGGAGAAAGATGCTTGAAAACTCAGTGGTCTGACACATCTGGGATGGGGGCTGACACCAAGGATCTCATATTTATTGCACACTTACTGTGTGCAGAGCACTGTACTAAGTGCTTGGGAGAGTTTCCTTTCTAAAGTCTTAATTTTGACACTAGCTGCATATCAGTGTGTCTCACCACGTATTTTGATTACCTGAGGTCTGGAGCCTTGAACAAACAAAATCCTTTCCCAGACCATGTCTCCCTAAAAATGATGCATCTGTTTGAATTGAGTCTTGGGAAGCTGAATTGGGGTTTTGTGCTGTTTTCATGGTATCTATTAAGCACTTACTATGTGCCAAGCATTGTATTTATCACTGGGTTAGATACAAGCTAATCAGGTTGGACACAGTCCATGTCTCACAAGGGGCTCGCAGTCCTAATTCCTATTTTACAGATGAGGTAACTGAGGTACAGAGAAGTTAAGTGACTTGCCCAAGGTCACACAGACAATGAGTGGCAGGGGTGGGATTAGAACCCAAATCCTTCTGTCTCCCAGGCCCATGCTCGATCCACTAGGCCATGCTGCTTCTGTTTCTAAGTTGTTACTAAGTAGCTCTGTATGTTATCCATTCCTGCTTCTAATATTTTTACCTCTAAGCAGTCTTCTTCCAAACATCTCATGTGTGTGAATCAATAGCAAACCAGGCAGTAAACACTTATCTGTGCAGCCTGCTGCTTTTCAACTTCTTATTTCTTTTTTTCTTTGCTTTCACCACTCAGTTCTTCCCACCGTCTCTTCTCTTTTTTGACTGCCTTTTTCACTTTTCCCCCTCAGAATGGTCATTCTTTCTCTTTCCTCATTTCCCAGGTCTATTTTGCACTTGATTTCTCTCTTTTCTCCTATCACAAATTTGTCTTGCTTATGTATTCTTTTCTCTGTGTTTTTCATTCTCCTTTGTTCCCTTTTATTTCCTTCTCTCACTTTCCTCCCACTTTCTTGTTTCATTGACACTCTCTTCCTCGGGCATGGAGCTGAAATGCTACAGGTCAAGACCTTGTAACAAGAGAGAAAGAGAAAACCCTAGAGAAGTCATTTTTCTTCTGAGTCAGCATTCCTTGAAATAACAGCATCACTTTTTCTCCAATAAAAAAATCCATTCTTCCTCCCCGAAGATGCCTTCTTGACCCTTCTCCCCTCACACCTTTCTGTTCTGTAGGTTTCCCATAAATTCTTGGTTTGGCAACTTCCATTTTGAGACACTCCTGAACCTCTATTTTCTGCTTCAGATTCTTCATGCCATCTTATCACCTCAAAGTACTGGCTCTCGTGTGAAAGAACTCTCCCTCATCTGGGAGTAGATTTCATACACAGATGAGGGCAGCAAAATGTACCTGAGGAAAATCATGTTGCTGTTAAGGCACAATATCTAGAAATGAGTTGAAAAGAAATACTGTTCAATAATCTGAAATCTTTTAACCATTTGGTTTCTGGGTATGTCTGAGAAATGTCCCCAGAAACTCACTCTGACATTCTGGATCAAGGCAACCTAATGGAATGAAAGGGGTTTGCTGTATCAGTTTCTGTGCTCAGCACCAGGGCCTGAATGGGCCCATGTTTCCCATGGACAGAGGAATTCCGAGATCATGGATAAGAAGAGAGGCAGGCAAGTGGTCCATAACAGATAGTCCCAGGAGCAGGTCCTTCAGGGATCTCAGCATTTCTTGACTTTGTCCCCTGCCAACACATAATCAGGTGAATAATTCTCACCCTGGCCTTGGACTGTGGCCACTTGGGCAAATGTCCTCATTAGCACCTGTGCCAAAGGGGTTGAGCTCTCAGCTGCTATAAAGCCAGAAAACTGTTGGCTTTTGGGTGGTTTAAAAGATTTCTGGAATCGGTGTCACTGTTGAATTGAGAATCTGCAGACATGAATATAATAAAGTGCTTTTCATCTTTACTTCTTCTCTAAGGAATGCATTCTTTCATGAAGTGAGGCGCATAGCCTAGTAGAAAGACCACCGAACTGGGAGACAGAAATAGTCTTACTGGGTGATCTTGGGCCTCAGTTTCCCCTCATCTGTTAGTACAGTGCTCTGCACACAGTAAGCACTCAATAAATACGACTGAATGAATGATTTCCTTATCTCTTAGGCTGTGATCCTCATAAAAGCCAAGGACCCATGTCTCATTTGATTATCCTGTATTCATTTTAGCATTGAGCACAGCACATTGACACATAGTAAGTGCTTAATAGAGCCTATAATTATTATTAATATTCAGATCACTCTACTGGGCACTTAATGAGACATGTAGGAGAAGTAAAACAAAATCACTACCCCTAAGAAATTCATTATCTAGTGGTGAAGACAAGACGACATAAATAGAGACTCCATAAATATTAAACATAACTGGAAAAGAAATCAACCGATGACTGAGGGAAGATGTTGGGATTAATAAGGGAAGACCATACAGTGGAAGTGGATTTGTAGAAGGCCTCTGAAGGAGGGCAGACCAGAGGAAAATTCTATAAACAGCACTTCATGTAAGGTAAATAGCAGCTTCTATTGTACCAGTGTTCAACATCCTGAATTCCTCACCATCTCCTGGAGGAAAGGTGAAAGGTTTTGTGTTTTTTTATGGTACTTATTAAGCCCTTACTATATGCCAAGCACTATTCTGTAGGGTGGGGTTTTGCTTTCACTTGCAAGCTGGGTTTCAGATGACTTTCCTCCAACAGGATGGTGTGGGTCCATCAGAGGTCGAAGGTTAAGTCCGTGGCCATTATGACTGAGCCACTCCACTGGCCATGAGAAAAAAATTTTCCAGGCACAAAATATGGTTTAGTGTCAGGAAGGGTGATGCTTTCTCTCTGATAAAGGTTGCCATTTCAGCACTCACAGGTTTTCTTAGAGAAAATGCTGACAACTGTTCACAGCAGGCAGAGTCTGACTCGGGGATTGATTTTTCACAATCTGAATTGATCCTCTTGTTGATGATCTTAAAACATCCTGCTGTCCTGGACTTTTCAACTCCGGTCACAGAAGAGCAACAAGAATACTTTACACCCACACCAGTCATCGACTAATATCTTCTATAATCTTAGAACTGCTTCCATGTTCCTGTCACTAACAAATCACCAGGATTTGGGCAAAGCAGCAGACTCTCGGTGCTCTACTCTTTAGCCAGGAGTCAATGTAAGCCCAAAATGCCTCCTCTAGGCTCATGTAGTCAACATAAAAACATGTATCCAATGTTGAAATAAGGATTCAGTTACTTTGGACTGAATCCGTGTAATTTTGTGATATTAATAGACATCAGAGGCTGTGAAAGAAGCCTTCTAGAGACCACCCCCTCTAGACTAAGCTCGCTGTGGACAGGGAATGTGTCTGTTTATTGTTATATTGTACTCTCCCAAGTGCTTAGTACAGTGCTCTGCATACAGTAAGTGCTCAGTAGGTATGACTGGATGAATGAAGGAAGGAAGGAAGGAAGGAAAGAAAGAAAATACAAGAATCAGGAGTCTTGACTCTGTCTCCAATTTGTCACGTTCCCTTTCTCACTTCTTACTTGCCCATTCATACTAACTACCTGGCTGCCACCACAGGAGGAACTGCCTGGAGCTGTTTGCAACAAAAGGAGAAGAGCAGGAAAAGAAACAAGGGAAAAAAGGGAAAGGTAAAGAGAAAGATTCCATTCCATTTTTCAGCAAAGGTCCTTGGATAGGGCAGAATCCAAATGATTAAGAATAGGGGAAGAAATTGCAAGTCCAGAGGGAAATAACAACACGTTTAAGAGACTCTGGGTAAATTCATGAATAACTAGGTTGTAAGCTCCTTGAGGGTAAATATTGTGCCTACAAACTCTATTGTATTATATTCTACCAAGAGCTTAGTACAGTGCCCTGCACACAGTAAGTACTCAATAAATAGCATTGACTGATTGATTGAAGAGTTTCTTAATCGGGATTGCTCGAAGAACAGCTAGGCATGTAGAGGGAAAGGATAAGAATGTTTATTGGTCTGATTCTAAAAAAGTGGATGGATATCCAGGAGGGCAGCTTTACATGGTTCTTTCAGCAATCCTGTTGCCACTGTTGTAGACAGAATACTAAATTTAATGCATCACTGGTCTCACCCTGTTTGGTCCAATGTCCTTAGATATTCATGGTGTTTATTCTGTTATACTCCCTCCCTCAGCGTGGGGATCTCATCTGCTCCCTTGGCTTCAGCTATCTCCTGGGTGTGAATGACTCTCAAATTTACCTCACTAGCATTGATCTGTATGTTCTTTGCAATCTCACATTTTCTCCAAGATCTCTGCCTGGATCTACCACCAACATCTCAAGTTCAATATGTCTAAAACTGAACACCTCATCTTCATCTTCCCCATCAAATCGTCTCCTCCACCTCACTTACTCATCACAGCTGACAGCACTACCATCTTCCCCTCCCTGCCTCTCAAGCCCCCATGCTGCCATTTTCCTTGTTTTACCCCTCTTTCAAGTTCCCTTCTTCAAATAAATCCATAGCACATTCACAAATACCATCTATTTGGGGGCATCACAAGATCCTTGGAAACAGTGAGGGAAAGGCCTCACCTCAGTTCAAAGATAAAGATGTTTCTATCAGTGGACACTGAGGAGGAGAGAGGCAATGATTTGTCCAAGATCAAACAGTCAGTAGCTCTGCTGGTTCTGGATTCCAGTGTTCTGTCTAACAGGCCTCCTGGTTTTCCTAGACTCTCTGAAAGACAATTCTAATCAGTGGGCACAGAATCATTTGTCTCGGACCCTGTCTAGCTTAAATGAAATAGAAAGCCTGCTGGCAAGGAAAGAGCTATTTGACACCAAAACATGGGTGTTGAACAGACACTGTGGAAAGAAATGCTTCTTCTCAAAGAGGATCTGATGCAATACTTCTGCATCATGATTGACTCAAATGTCTCCCTGTTAGAAATGTTGTCCTCAGCAATGAATGTCCTTGGTTTCACTGTTTTTAAAGGCAAACCTGTAAAATATTTCTTTAGTATAATGGTTTTATGTTGTTTCATTTTATTTTTTAAAATGAATTTGTCCTGAAATGGTAAAAAAAATTGGAAACAGCTGTGTGCAACACTACATTCTCTTCCATTTATAGCTTTGTCGACCAATATAAACTTCATCATTTCAGTGGCATTTCTCCCCCACATCCAGATGTTATGGATTTCTCAATAATCCTCAGCAAAATTGCCAAAACCAACAAGAAGTTTTAACATGTAAATTCAACATATTGTTTCATGCTCATCAGCCCTGTCCTCATCAGATTTCAGATGCTCTGCAGTTGACACAGCTTCAAGCAAGGGACTCTGAGTCATCATCTTATTGTGGGATGAGATCTTTTTAAATGTGTGGGGTGTTTTTTTTGTCTGATTCATGAACTGCTTTTTGAAATTCTAAAAATGGTTCATGAATTGCTTTGGAGCTAGCAAAAATTAATAATAATGAGCCCATTTGCAGTACACTGAAATGAACTGATTATCATTGCAAGCTGTACTAATTTTGATTCCTGATGGCAGATAGGGTGGCATGAAGGTCCTTGGGCTCTCAACAGAGCTGATTTCATTGTATGAGAGAGAAAATATTTTAGTGACCTTCCTCAGTGGCTTCCTCCTCATTAGGAACATGGAAAATTCAGGAATCAGGTTATTATCATATTAGATCAGAACAATAATCTTCTTTGCTCAATGCTGTTTAGCAGTTGTGTTTCATTTTAAACAGAAAATGCAGGCATGAAGAGTGAAATTATTTGCTGATAAAGAACAGCAAGGGGCTCAAACAGCAAGGGGATCATGTCATGAAGAAGCAGCATGGCTCAGTGGAAAGAGCACGGGCTTTGGAGTCAGAGGTCATGGGTTCAAATCCCAGCTCCGCCAATTGTCAGCTGTGTGACTTTGGGCAAGTCACTTCACTTCTCTGTGCCTCAGTTACCTCATCTGTAAAATGGGGATTAAGACTGTGAGCCCCCCATGGGACAACCTGATCACCTTGTAACCTCCCCAGTGCTTAGAACAGTGCTTTGCCATTATAAATAAAATAAATAAACAGTCCTGATAACCCTGACCTATTAACCAAACTAGAGTCTGATGCTGCCCTTGTTGTTGGATTAGAGGCTTCTCATACAGTTGAAGCCATATGATTGCCTTTTGGTTTCATATTACTTCAACTCTAGATAACAGAAGGGGAAGATGTATGTTACCATAAAGAGTGAGTTATTTGTTCATACTTCATGGAAAAATATACATGCAGGGACATGGAATAATGGTTAAGAGAACTTTTGATTCCTTTATATTTTCATATAGACCTTCACTATCCCTGAAGTATCCCCAAAACTTTGGATCATTTTAGAAAATATATGTGACTTTTTATAGGCATTCTAAATATTCACACTTGAATGTACATTTTTATTTTTCTAGTTCATGAGAAAGCAATAGATACATTCACACCCTCCCTCTCTCTCTCTCTCTCTCTCTCACACACACACACACACACACACACACACACACACACACAGATAGATGATTGCTTTCTCATGAGCTGGGGAAACCAGTGATACCCTTTTTCCTTTAGTTTTAGAAAAACACATATCTTATCCCCATGTTTCATGTTACCAAATCTGTTGGGTGAATATTTGAAAGCAATACTCTGTGAAAAGGAAATTATTTTACTGGACAAAGTTTGACCTCATATAGCTGAGCACACAATAGGATGAAATTACTTGAATCTAAAGTTGGATTAGCATGTCCATAATGCTCCAAATAATGAAATCATCTTAATACTTAGAAAAATTATATGTATCCTTTGACATGCCATGGACTAAGGGAAATTTAAGAAAGCTTCTCCCTCAAACTATCCTTTACAAAATTAACTTGGGTTCGGTGGAGATCCCTTTCAATATTGGAAGGTTTCCATTTAATGATGCATTCAGAATGCTGGCCCCTCCTCCTGTAACACAAATATTCACTGAGGTGCATTGTTCTCTGTGGAGTTGTGTTTAGATGATTTATTCTTTTAGAACCAAAGCCAACAAATACACAGTTGCTCCAGGAGTTTCAAAATTTCAACTGTTCACTTACCATGCTATAAGATAGCCATGATTTAGTCAAAGCTTTTTAATTTTTATAAATGATCAGTGGCATGGAAATGCTCAATTATCACAGGAAGAAAAACAAGAACAACAGTATAAGCAGGGAAATGGAACACTGTCAAAAACAGAGCTGAATGGAAAGGAGAGAGGGAAGATTTTGGAATGGCAATGGCACCATTATTGATGATGGGAAAAAATAGATGGAAGAGTCTAAGTTTAGGCAAAGACATTCAACTCTTTCATATTTTTTCTAGTTGTTGTCTACAGATTAAGAACCAGAAAATATCTTGAAAATGACAAGTTAGAGCAAGGAGTGATGTTAAGTCACCCTTTTTGGAAATGCATAGAATTCATAAATGCCAAATCTTACAACATTTAAAGGCCCCAAACTCACATAACAGTCAATGGGAGGTGTAAAATGTGAACTGAGACCAGAAATAACACATCATATAAAAGGATTTTTCTTAAAAAAATAGCTAAAAGTGAACTCCATACTGTTAGAAAAAAAGAACAGAAATCAAATTTTAAAAAAAGCAGGCTCAATGCACGTGATAGCAGAGTCTCACTGGAATGAAGACATTGCATCCGCTGTGTTTGGGTTTGGGGGAAGAAATTGGGAAGTCAACAATAGCACTTAATCATACAGTGGGAATTCCAAGTTCAAGACCCTCTCTGTAGAGCCCTGGATCAATGAAGAGGTGGAGAGCTCTTCCAGCCCCTTCCTAATGGAGTAACTGAAACAAGTCCCCCCTGCTCCCTCCTCCATGTGTCAGCCCCTGAATCCCCAGCATGGTCATTGAAGCTGGTACTGGAGTGTCACTTCCATGAGGAAAACTGGAATGGTGTCCCATGAGCGCCAAGATCTTTGGAGCCTTGCCACAGTTCCCCTATAAAGTTACATGCCTGCCAAGAGGATGAGAAGCAGCATATCTTAGCAGGAAGAACATGGGCCTGAGAATCAGAGGACCTGGGTTCTAATCCCTGCTCTGTCACTTATCTGCTGTGTGACCTCGGGAAAATCTCTTCACTTCTCTGTCTCGGTTATGTCATCTGTTAAATGGGGATTAAGACTGTGAGTTCCATGTTGGACATGGACTGTGTCCAACTTGATTAGCTTGTATCTACCCAGTGCTTAATACAGTGCCTGGCACATAGTAAGTGCTTAACAACTGTCTTTAAAAAAAAAAAGAGGATGCTTGATTAGAGAATTTGTAATTATTCAGCCTGGAAATTCAAAGGCTGAAGATGTCACAGTAACATTGATTAAGATAACCGAGATATTCCTTAAGCATCTATTTTTTGCCAAGTACTGTGCTAAGCAATGGAGCACATGGTCCCTGTCCCACATGAGGAAAAAGGGGGAAGGAAAATAGGTATATAATCCCCATTTTACAGATGAAGAAACTGAGGCACAGAGAAGTTTAAAGACTTGTCCAAGTTTAAAGAGCAGACAAGTGGTGGAACTAGAATTAGAATAATACTGAACACGATCATCAGTTGTTCTCCATTTCTTTTTTGAATGGAACCAGATAAATGGAACTGAAATGTGACAAGTGTCTAGGTGGATTATCTAAAGGAAGCTTCTCAGAGGAAGATAGCAGTTCTATTTATTAAAGCTGACCATAAACCACATGTACTGTGTTAAAACACAGAATAATCTGATCATACCCAATCCCTGTCTCATGTGGGACTTCCAGTCTAAGACTTAGAGAAAGCAGGAATTTAATTCGCATTTTACAGATGAGGAAGTTTAGACATGAAGAGGTTAAGCGAGCTGCTCATCTAGCAGAATACTGGCAGTACTGGAACAAGAACCCAGATATCCTGAGGAAGGTAATAAGGAGTATTCTGTCTCACCTCTCAAGTCTACTGCTGGCACAAAACTGAACCCAGTAATTGTGGTTTTGTAAAACATCTAGCATGACTCACCTTTTCCATAGGACGGCACCAAAAAAATCTTTTCCTGTAATAATCTGGAACTTTACACTCCACTTTGTGTATGCACAAATGCTCTTAGCATTATCTTGTTCATCCTTAGATTGGGAACAAGTGTAAACATTGGCCTCACAGGTCAATTTGGTTGGCTTGTTTTGTATCCCAGTAACAGAAAAGACTCAGCCATATCAAAATGATTTTCTGCATTGAATTTCTCTATTTAAGTAATTCCAGGGAGAAAAGAAGTCTTGACTATCACCACTTAGTTATGTTCTGTAAGTTGTGTTCTGTAATTACTTACCGGGTCATGACATTTCAAGACCTAACAAGAATTTAAACAACAGCAGAAACAAACTTAGATATATTTAAGTATAGCAAGGCTAAAAAGGAATTTCTACATAGTCTGTGGAATAAACTTACTGACAATGCAAAAGAACAAAAAGACTTTCACTCACCTATCAGACGTTCTGGGAGTCTATAATTATCTGCCAGTACATGCAGAGGAGCTGGGAGTAAAATTGGAAATAATATTTTTATGGCATTGAGTGCTTACTCTGTGCCGAACACTATTCTAAGTGCTGGGGTAGATACAAGTTAATCAGGTCAGACAGACTCCCTATCCCTCATCAGACTCACAGTCTAATTAGGAGGGAAAACAGGTATTTAATACCGATTTTACACTTGAGGAAACTGAGGCATAGACCAGGGAATGTGTCCATTTATTTTTAAGTTGTACTATCCCAAGTGGTTTGTACAGTTTTCTGCACACAGTAAGTGCTCAATAAATATGATTGGATGAATGAATGAGTGAGCATTGTTTTATACTACATGGGTAGGATATGGAATTTTAAGATTTGGCCTAGTTTTTACTCACTCAACTTTTTTTTAACTAAGACTAAATCAATATGCCCTCTATGCTATAATTCATAAAGAAAGTTTAGTTTTCCTCAAAACGTCATCATCCTTCTGCATTTTGGAATGGGAAATTGAGTGGCCAAATGGAAAGAGCATGGAACTGGAAGTCAGGTGACAGGAATCAGGTTCTAGTCCCCATTCTGTCACCTGCCAGCCATATGACATTAGACAAGACACTTAATTGCTCTGTAACTCAATTTCCTCATCTTTAAAATGGAGGTCAAATACCTGCTTGTCTTCCTTGTAGAAGCAATAGTCGTTGTAGAAATAGCACTGGTTGCAATGCAATATGTGGAGAATTTGAGAACCACAAATCAAGCAAGTGATACATTGTCTGTCCACAAGGATCTTATACTCTGACGGAGAAAAAAGATATAAAAGTATATACAAAAAAGTAACCAAAATAAATAACTGAATGTACAATTAAATGAATAAGAGCTAAGGATGGAAGCAAGTAGATAAATATTAATGTTCATACTCCGTGAACTTTGTGTGAGTCACAGACTATTTCCAATATGATTATTATATTTATAACCCAGTGTTTGGCACATAGCAAACATTTAATAAATACTTATTGAGTATTAGTATTATTTTATCATAATCATTATTCATGGATTATTTACAAAGCATGGTCATCATAAAATGTGTGATAAACATTTTTTCTGGTATGGGATTTCCTTTCCAGCACTCTCTGAAGAGTCAGGAGTTTCCTTGGTAACTGGCTTCCTTTTCCACCTTCTTTATTTGCTCCTCATTTTTCTGCACTAATCAGCTCACCCGCTTTGTTTCATCTCCCACACCATGTCAGTGTTTATGCTTTGGTATGCTTGATGTTCATTATATCAAACTTCTATGAATGAGGCCTGGGAGCTCTTACGTGCAAAAGCAATCTGGGCATTGAACTCCTAAAGTAAGTAAGTATGTAAATAAATAAATAAATAAATAAAGAGTATGGTCTTTGACAGTCTGAAGGACTGAAATGCTCATTAACTGCAATGCGCTCCACCCTCCATGTAGCAGCATCTACAGAAGGGGAAAAAATGGTGTTAACGAGGGTAATTAGAGTAGGTTTGATGTGGTTAGTAGCTGAGGGACAGTAGTCCTTGTGCAGGAATTAATGTTGAAACAAGACTGGTTTATAATGAAGTTAGCATGCGTGATGGAAATTTTTAGAAATGCAAAAATAGAAAGCACACCTATAGCAAAGTAAAACAGACAAAACTGAAAATAGATAACATATCCCAACTTAAATATGTTTTTGAAAATTTTAGATACCTAACTGTGTAACTATTTTATTCTTCCAAACAAATTTGGAAGCTTATATATACATTTCTATTCTGGATGTAGATAATAATGATGGTATTTGTTAAATGCTTACTATGTGCCAACTGTTCTAAGCGCTGGGATGATTTGGTGTTAAATTCATTCATTCATTCATTCATTCAATTGTACTTATTGAGAGCTTACTATGTGCAGAGCACTGTACTAAGCATTTGGGAAGTACAAGCTGGCAACATATAGAGATGGTCCCTACCCAACAGTGAGCTCACAGTCTAGAAATTGAAAAGATGTAAATCAAAAGTGACAAATGGTGATCAGAAGGTGGCTACATACCTACTTTAGATTCAAATATTTTCAAACATAGAAGAAACAAATAATAATAATAATGGTATTTGTTAAGTGCTTACTATGTGGAAAGCACTGTTCTAAGCACTGGGGGATACAACGTGATCAGGTTGTCCCACGTGGGGCTTACAGTCTTAATCCCCATTTTACAGATGAGGTAATTGAGGCATAGAGAAGTTAAGTGGCTTGCCCAAGGTCACACAGCTGACAAGTGGCAGAGCCGGGATTCAAACCCATGACGTCTGACTCCCAAGCCCGTGCTCTTTCCACTGAGCCACGTTGCTTCTCTGCAGGAAGACAAATAATAAGTGAATATTACAGGATATGCAGTGTGTGTGTGTGTGTGTGTGTGTGTGTTTGTGTCTATGGGTGTAAATGCGTACGGGTGCATGCGTGCATACCTGTAAAGAGACTGTTAAATTTTAGGATTGATTTAATGTGACTGAGTTGGTTCTTTTTTAAAATATTTCAAATTAGACAAATATGTATAGATGAATGAAAAAATATGTGAAATGCAATTTTAATTCTCCTGGAGAAAAATGGAAAGGAATAAAATTTGGCAAACACAAACATACGCACACACATACATACACTCACTCCCCTCTAAATATTAAGCCTTGCTCCTAAAAGCTCATAAGCTCATCAGAATTTTGCCTGAATGTAATGAAGACCTCATCATCATTAGAGTGCAAGTCAGTTGGTGAGGATTTGCATACTTGTTTTGTAAATGTTACATGGGTGAAATTATTAATTAGCATCTAATTAATATTTGTGTTGCTGAGAATGTATTTTTTAAATCCTGGAATCAAGGAAATATAGAACAGTTAATTATCCACCTCTGATCTTTAAAATTCCTAATTGCCAAACGTACCTAATACAAGGCTTACATTAATAAGAATAGATCTTAAAGAATATCACTTTTATGAAAACCAGCTCAGTTTGATTCTTTCCATTTTGAAACTTTGCTCCTCCGCTCTAGGTTTTCTTCCTCACAGCAGATAGGCCTCAGACAGATCGTCTGCTTCTGAACCTGTCCTGCATGTTGGACAGAAGTGACAAAAACATCTCTATTCAGTTGTCCACTGCAATATGCTGCTTGGAGAAGCTGTGTAGCTCAGTGGAAAGAGCCCAGGCTTGGGAGTCAGAGGTTATGGGTTCGAATCCCAGGTCTGTCACTTATCAGCTGTGTGACTTTAGGCAAGTCACTTAACTTCTCTGGGCCTCAGTTATCTCATCTGTAAAATGGGGATTAAGACTGTGACCCCCACATGGGACAACCTGATCACCTTGTATCCCCCCCCCCCAGCGCTTAGAACAGTGCTTTGCAAATAGTAAGTGCTTAACAAATACCATCATCATCATCATCATATAATGCTCTACAATGTATATATTGAACTAACGGGGGTTAGAGAAGGGGGAGAGGGTAATATGGTCCCATTCCTTCACCTATTCTTACTTGAAGCAAACAAATCCTTACTTCAGGAGAGGAATCACAACCCTGATGACAGCAGTATGTACTGCTGCCCTCTCCATATGTCCCACAAGTAAATAATGAATTCGAAGGGCCCAAGAGTACTGTTATAGCAGGGAACCAAGCAACTCACTGCCTTGTGGAATCCCCTGCCCCCATCCTCTCTGACCCATAGAGGAAGCAACATATCATTCCTTTCATCATCATCATCCCCAGAGGAATTAGCTGAGCAGTAACTGCAGGCAGAGCCCTGAAAGGGACTCAGGAAACATATAAAGGATGTCAGAGATGAGATGCCGGCCTTCGATGGCTTTACAATCTTAATGTTCACACCCTTTAGAAGAACAGCAGATGTTCGATGTGACAAGGCGTGTGCTTCCATGTGTTATTGCACATCTGTGAGTTTCAGGCTTTTTCTTCATCAGATGGGGATTCTGAGACACTGGGACTCCAGGGGGTAGCCCTTCAGCCCCCACTACATCCCACTTGAATGCTCTTTAAGGCACATAGAGCGAAACAGACAATTAAATTATAATTGTGGTATTTTGAGCACTTAACATGTGCCAAGCATTGTGCTAAGTAGGGCATTCGTACAGTTCAGTCAGGTCAGACAGTTCCTGTCCTACATGGGGTTCACAGCCTAAGTAGGAGGGAAAACAAATATTGTTACAGGTGAGAAAACTGAGGCACAGAGAAGTTAAGTGACTTCCTTAAAATGAAACGGCAGGGAAGTGGCAGAGCCTGGACTGGAAAGTCAGTTCCAATCAGTCAGGTCTGTCTTAATGCGGATTTGTATTATGCATTTTGGATAGTATACTATAGCATAAATAGTGAACATTCCTCTGACAACTAGTGCATGTCTGGATACAGTGCTTTATGGTGTCAGAAGATGTGGTTTTGTGCACAAGTGTGGTGTCAGATGCAGCATGAGTATTATCTTGACACCAAAACCCTCGCCCAGGTCTTCCCCCTGGCCTGGAACTCTGTCCCCCTCCATACACGGCACACCACCACTCTCCTCACCTTCAGAGCCTTAAATAATAATGATGATGATAATAGTGATATTAGTATTTGTTAAGCACTTACTATGTGCCAAGCACTGTACTAAACATAATAATAATAATTGTGACATTTGTTAAGCACTTACTGTGTAACAGGCACAAAACTAAGCACTGGGGTTGATACAAGCAAACCGGGTTGGACACAGTCCCTGTCCGACATGGGGCTCACAGTCTTAATCTCCATTTTACAGATGAGGTAACTGAGACACAGAGAAGTTAACTGACTTGCCCAAGGTAACACAGCAGAGAAGTGGCAGACTCAGGATTAGAAGCCAGGTCCTTCTGATTCCCAGGCCCGTGTTCTATCCACTAGACCACACTGCTTCTCTTTTGGAGCATTATGAGATAATCTAGTAGGACAGAGTCCCTGTCCCAAACAGGACTTTCAGTCTAGGAGGGAGGGATAATGGGTACTGAATCTGTTTTACAGATGAAGAAACTGAGGCAGAGAGAAGTTCAGTGATTTGCCCAGAGTCCCACAGCAGGCAAGCGGCAGAGCCGGGATTCGAACCCATGATCCTCTGACACCTAGACCCATGCTCTTTCCACTAGGCCATTGCTGCTTCCCTAAAAACTCATTAAAATCACGTTATTAAAATCACAACTCCTCCAAGAGCCCTTCCTTGATTAACCCTTCCTTTCCCCTTTTCGCTCTCCCTTCTGGGTCACTTGTGCACTTGGATCTGCACTGTTTAAGCAGTTGATATAATAACAATGATAATAAGCACTGGGGTGGGGGGTAGATACAAGGTAATCAGGCTGCCCCACATGGGGCTCACAGCCTTAATCCCCATTTTACAGATGAGGGAACTGAGGCCCAGAGAAGCAAAGTGATTTGCCCAAGGTCACACGGCAGACAAGTGGCAGAGCTGGGATTAGAACCCATGACCTTCCAGTTCCCTGGCCTGGGCTTTCTCTACTCCACCATGCTACTTCTCCATATTCACCCCTCCCTCAGCCCCACAGCACTTATATACACATCCATAATTCATTTATTTATATTAATGTCTGTCTCCCCCTCTAGACTGTGAGCTCCTTGTGGACAGGGAACATGTCTAACAACTCTGCTGAACTGTACTCTCCCAAGTGCTTAGTACAGTACTCTGCAAACAGTAAGTGCTCAATAAATACCACTGATTAATTGCCTGATTGATTGATACTACAGGACAAGTTTGTTTGAATGCAGAAGCACAATTTCTTCACTGGGACACAGAGGAATGACAACTGGATTGACTGAACAATCACCAGGGGGACACCTTTGCCACCCCATACCCAACCCTCCTAGCCCCATCCTCAAATATTCCTCCCCATTCCCCCCTGGGATTGTAAACTCCTGGAGGGCAGGAATCATGTCTACTAACTCTATTGTACTTTCCCGACCATTCAGTAAAGTGCTTTGCATGTAGAAGTGCTCAGTAAATACCACTGATGGAATGACTGATTGATTCCTATGGGGCAGATTTGCACTCAGTAACATTTATTAGTATTGATGTCATGGATGAGAGACCTACTGAAATATGTAGAACAGTGACCAGAACAGAGTGTGCAGAATAGAGTTTGGTGGCATCTCTCTATTAGTCAATAGCAGCAAGAGCAGCAACAGCATTTATTGAGCACTTACTGTAAGCAGAGCACTGTACTAGGTGTGTGGGAATTGAGCACTAGAAATCAAAGAGAAGGCCCCTGCCCTTGAAGAAATTACACTCTAAATAATCCCTCAGTCCTGCTTTGAGCCTGATATTCAGTTTTATAGTCAAAGAAAACAGTTGGGCATCCCCGAAAAAGAATATTATGGGAAATTTGGCTAAGGTCAGTTTAAATTCTGTGCCCTGCATGGAACCCATTGCAACCACATGATATTCCAAAGCTATTTTCAAGGCACTGATAGGTCTCTTTAGATTAAAATCAACCACTTCAATGGTGTAAGTAGCACTGTTGAAAGATAGTATTGTCCTATGGCCCTGTAAGATTAATTGCCTCAGCTTCTGAAAAGCACCGTTATACTGCATGAAAAAGGAAAACCTGATTGGTTATATGTATATATCTTCTTAACTTTACTGGTTCCAACAGGAAACTTAGTTGCAAAAACCTAGCAAAAGCCTAGATGCCTTGTTAAGATCAAATGCAATCAAGTCACAACAAGACTGTTCCACATCACATGTAAAGAAAGTGTTTTTGCTATGAGAACTGCAGTAGACAGTGTATTTCAGTGAGCTCTAGTACGGGCAAATATGCTGTTACTGCACTATTTTGGATAACTCTATTTTATTCTTGAAAACATAACCCTAGAGGTAATTCCCAGTCCTCCTTTCTACCTTGGGAAATGTGATCCCTTGGTGAAATTGCTGTTTTTCATTTGGTATTTACAGCTTGGAGCCATTGTAGAGAAACAACTTTGGAAAACAATTGACCTTTGGACACTCCCTGAGCTTGTGTTTGTTAAAGATAAAGAGGTCATTCCAAAAGAATAGGGGAATGCCAGCAAAGTTTGATTTAGTTTGCAAATCAAATGATAGTTATAAGGACACATGGCCAGCCTCCTACTGACAAGAGACAAGAAAATTATTCATAAAACCTCCAAACTCCATTGTCAGATTCCTAAAAATGTTTTGTATTTAAACCTGAAATCCTGAAAGCAATGTTGTGTATAACACATGCAGAATAAAAGTATTAATTTTTAAAAATGACATTTTTTTAGCTAAACCATGTCACATTTATGACAACAGACAAACTACTTATTTTGGCAGTTTATGACTTAATGAAGCATTTAAGTATCAATACAAGGCTTTATTAAATAGAAACATATGGCAAACGATACCATTATTTAGATAGTCAAATGTTTAAGAACTGTTATGGTTTAACAATGTAAATAATACCTAGTTGATTTAGCACTTCATTGCTAAATTTCAGAAAATATTTAATAGATCATTGCATATCTTGTCACTGTATTTACAACCAAGATCCCAATTTCACTTTGCTGGGGGTCATAGATTACTCATGTAAAAGTTTCGGTATGGAGCTCATTTGAAATCTGAAACTAATCTCAAGTGAAAGTGAGTTTTGTTGACTTGTTTTCTGGGTAATCGGAGGTTGTCCAGAAGTAAAACTCCTTCACAATTCACTTCAATTAGCAGTCCCTGATCTCTAAGATACATAGGTACAATCACTAATCCATTTTCAATAGACTACAATATCAATAATGGTATCAGTGTCACCACTATTTAATGAGCACTTGGGCATAGCCCTAAGCACTTTAGAAGCATACAAAAACACTCAGCGAGGCAGTTCATGCCATCAAGGAATTTATAATCTGTGGGAGAAAACAGTAGACAGAAATCGCCAAATATACTCTTGCTAAGAGTGAGAAACTAGATATAGGTCTTACCGATATCAACTCAAGTGCTAAATGGATTTCTTCAACGTTGCCCCCGTGGAAAAAGTGTGATACTGGGAACCAGGGGACTTGGTTTCTAATCCCAGTTCTGCCATTTGCTTGCTGTGTGGCCTTGGGCAAGTCGCTTAATTTATCTGTGCCTCAGTTTCCTCATTTGAAAAATGGGAATAAAAGACCTGTTTTTTACCTTTTAGACTGTGAACCACAAGTGGATCAGGGACTGAGTCTAGTGTGAGTATCTTGTACCTAGTTCTTGGCACATAGTAAGCACTTAATAAATTCCACCAACCATAGCCAATACATAAGCAGATGAATACGAAGGCTAAGAAGGTGATGGGATGATAAGACTGAATGCAAAGGAGATTCATCAGGTAAGTCCTGGAGGGAGTGTCCTTGTGCTTTGATATTTAAAAGTCCTGTAGTTAAGGTCCCTTGAATTTTTCTAACTTCAGGTGCCAGATCAGATTATTTTGTTCCAGATGTTCAAATCTGGTTCCGAGACACATCAGTGGAGCCATTTAGGATCTTTGAAGAATTCTTGCACCCATCTCTTGCCAGCCACTCAGTTCCTCATCACGATGAGCCCCTGCTTTACCAATGGAAAACTTAAAAACATTATTTTAAAAAATGTTTTGGTACACTTAAGGCAAATTATTTTCAAGATACTTAGAACTCTCCACGATTGCCAAATTCTCCACATAGATGGTAATAGCATGTCTACACAATGTCTTTTTCCACTCTACCCACACTTATTAAATCTTAACTAAATAATATTATATGATATAGTCATTAATAATGCTGAGCCTCTTTTAGACAAGCTATATACAAAAGTGTAAGAAATCTTGGATGAGGTCCAGAGTGAAGTGATTATGTTCTAAATAATGGCTTATAACATTCAGTCTCATTTTATTTTGTATACTATCTTTCATACAAACTGTACTAAAACACGTTCCAGAGTTACTGTAAATAATTCAATTACCAAGCTCAATAACGGATGATAGCAGAGAGAAAGAAATTAAGAGGCAAAGGAGGTTGGAGAGAAGTGTTTTCAGCTGAGAGGTGAAATGAGATAATCGTGAAGCAGTGTGGAGTTAGGGTGGTCACTGACAACCCTAGTGGATAAGGGAGAAGAAGACACATGTGGAATCATGTGTGATAGAAAGGACACAGTGGGTACTGTGATGATGTCATACCCCCCATTTTGCGGTAGTCTGCTTGAGGACCCTGGAAACCTAGAGTCTTAGGGGGCGACTCCTTAGCTCCCACTTCTCCAGTTCCCCCGGTAGACAGGGAGACTGGACACACAAGAAAAAGAACTACCTTCAAGAATTAAGAACATTAAATAAGGAGGTAAACAGCACGTAGATGAAGCCAACAGGCCTTGGTTAAGAAAGGTATCAGGCACCAGGAAAGTCTTCCAATCAGGAAACCAGACTCCGGATCAGTTTGCCACTCCAGTGGAGGGTCAGGCTACTCTTCTTCAATGTCAGAAGGACACGTGAATGCTCTTCCAGCCATCCCCCTGAGGACCTTAAAGCTCATAGTGGAGAAGTGAGGCTTCGATTGCCTTCTGCTCCTGCAGAGAATAGGGTAGTCCAGGAAGAATTCATATATAGACTGAAGTCAAGATAGTCTGAAACTGAGCCCCAGAGTGTGGGATTTTTATCTGGCTCTTCACCTAACTGACCCAACTCACTGAGGAACTCCAAGGTCAAGGTCAGAAGGGCTCTGCATACATAAAGCATCTCTCATGGGCAGTCAGTCATTACTCACCTTTTTTTCAAGTATCTGTTAAGCATTTATGTGTCAGGCACTTCACTAAGCACTGAGATAGATACAAGCCAGGCAGCATGGACACAGTCCACGTCCCATGTGGGGCTCACAGTCGTCTTCTCCATTTTATGGATGAGGTAACTGATGCACAGGGAAGTTAGGTGACTTGCCTAAGGTCACACAGCTGAAAAGTAGCAAAGCCAGGATTAGAACCAGGTCCTTCTGGCCCCCAGGCTGGTTAGGCAGTGCTCTGGGACTCCCATTAGGCAACTCTGCTTTGCGGATCTCCTGGGAGTGACTTGTGGTCCTAGGAAATTCCTGGAGTCTTCCAAGCATGTGAGGTGTTATGAAGCTGTATAGCAGGTTTAGAATCCCAAGGTTTGGAAGGAGCTGTGGTCCCTCTGGCCCGATAATAGGGGAACAGAGGGAATGGTAGCAGTCATCCACCTGGAAACCTCTCTACAGCTCTGCCTGTCCGTAATCAGTCCTGCCCTCTCTAGGTACTCAGGCTTAGAGAGAAAGGGGGTCCTGCAGTTTTGCCCAGGGTATGCACCTCAGGAAGACAGAGTGATATACATGTGACCGGTTTTGGAGAGGGTTAAAATCAGGCAGGAAAGAAGGAAGAAACAGAGGAGAAAGCACTAGGTCAGTTGAGGTGGCAGTAGCAGCACCAGTGGCCATTGTGGGTGCTGAAGAAGTGGAGGAAGAGAAAGAGGCTGGTTATTTCTCCTCCACTTGTCCCTATTCCTGCTGCTAGGCCATTGCTGGGGATAGTAGCTTTCCATCCCCTCCTGACAACCTGACTGATTGCCCTTTCAAGGGACTTCAGAAAGCAAGAACTACAAAAAGTGTGGACCAACCTACCTAATATGGGATGACTGATCAAAACAGAATACCCATTTTTACTTTTCAGGGTCTCCTCTTTTATCCTGTCCCACAATGCCCACTCCAACACTGTTCCCTTTAGATGTCTTGAAGTTCCTGGTTCTTTAATCACTTTGCAAAAGTTAGTGCATAATTTGGCAGGAACTACCTGCCTTTAGTTGTTTAGCTTTCTCTAAAATCAAACAGCAATTATTTTTCACCAAGCATGCGTCAGTCTCTCATTAGCAGCATGTCTTCAGCAATCCATAATTACAGATTGTGTATCTATTAAAGGTTTGATGGATGATTAATAGACTCATCTGCCAACAGGTTTACGGTCCAGGGTTTGCTTTGAAATGAGAGCAAATTTGAAAAACTGAAGCAAAATTTAAAATTCAGCTGTTTCCTGCAGTCTTCCAGCTATTTTCTATGAAGGTTGACTTTCAATTGCCTTCTCCAAAATGCTCTGCAAAATTGAGTTTCTCAAATTATTCTATAGAAGAACACAGACTTGAAAGGCAGCTCCCCAAGCACACACACGTATACACACGCATGTGCGCAAACACACACACACACACACACACACACACACTCACATGCTCTTCCCAGCTGAGAAAACATTTGTCACCTTCTGGTGAAATTGGTTTCTATGTACTTTGAAGCACCCACTTTCTCCTGTTTTCTAAAGTGGGTTCTCTTCTTCTGAGGGATGTTTCTTCCTCCAAAGATGGGAAGATGGAGTGAAGAATATATTTTGCAATAAAAATGTCATTTTGTAAACCTGGCAACACCTTCAATTTTTCCAGGCAGGCCTTCATTGTCAAACAAAAGGCTGGAAATTATGGCTGTCTGCAAATCTAAGATCGAGAGTGTTAGTATGCAAACTGCTGTGTTACAAATGAGGCATTATACAGTACATAAGCAATGGGGACATAACACAACATATAAAACCTCGGTTTTTCACTATTTCGTGGTCTGTCACGTAACATCATATGACACTAATACCTCCCTTTCTGTCTTCCACTCCCATATATGGAATTTCTTTTAATCCAAAACTATAAGGCTTAATTAAGCACAAGCCCTAACTTTCATATAGAAAGATCATGGTTAATGATCACCAATTCAGTATATTGTGATACCAAAGAAATACAACTACAATTCATCCTCCATTGTCTTCTTCGAAATCCTTGGCTTTGAATGTATTCTCTGCTCTTGAATTTCCGCCTCTTCTACTGTTTATCTCCATCAGAGCATCTTCACGTTCCAAACCATCTCCCACCCAATGTCCTTCAGCCCCCACAACTCATTACAAAACTACCGTTTTATCAGTAGGAAACAAATCTTTATTTCTTTGTGTGGTTCCAATTGGAACGCTTTCTTTGTCAAGCTCAAAAGGAAAATTCTAATACAAAAAAGGTGGAGATGCCAAAGAGCTATCATACCTCATCATTTAGGTTGTTATTCTGAACACGACAGCTTCTAACATGATAGACAGAACCTCAGAAACAGCCAACCATATAGCAGATGAGCAAGACCGTTTTCTCTAGCAAAGGATAGGTAGTTATTTAAAATCTAAACATCAGGATCTGTCCATGAATTTAACACTTGGCAGCAACTGAATCTTAACACAGGAAGAAATATCTGTTCCTCTCTTGGAATAGGGTTGTTGTAAGGGAAGACTGTGGTCAAGTCACCATGGGGAAGAAAGAGGTAATATCCACTGAAGGTATTATTATCTTACCATACTTAGCTGTTGAGAAAAACCCATTTTTTAGCTGTCTATAGAATTAATTTTCTGGACTCTGTTCTGTGACAATTCTGACTTGCGTCCCCTGGTCTTGGTTTAGACTTTGGCAGCCAGTGAGAGAAGAAGAAATTTGCTTTACAAGAATTTCAGGGAGAGGAAGGCAGGAAATTGCCGGGTGAACAGGATTGACAGACATTTCTTTTATACCTTTTGCAAAACTCCACAAAGCCTCCCACAGTGCTTTGCACACAGTGAGAACTCAGCACTTATTGTTGGCTGACATTTTCCATTGGGAAAGAATTTGTCACAGGCTGCAGATGCCACGTTTGAAATATTTTATTCTGTCCCACCACAGTGGGGAGAAAGCTATCATGTAAGCAGGTGCTACCGCTCATTCAGACCCTCAGACTAGAGAGCATCAGATTTGGTAACCCTTAATCCCCAACAACATGAATTCAGAGGCATCCCATTTCGTTCCAGATAATAAGGCCCAGATCCTGTCCTAATCATTGGTCTAATGTATCCTGACTTTTCCCCCTAAATCTTCTGGGTTGTCAGGATACTGCCAAAGTCACTGAACACTATACCCTCCTCTATTGTGCAGCCATTGAGCAGACATTATAAGGAGTTTACCCCACAGCTGGAAACCTGAAGAGCATCTTTGGGTAATGATATTAGAGAAAATTTTGTCATTGCCCAAGTACAGTCATGTTAGTATAGTTGGGTTTCTTGAACTGAAAGTGGGACAAAGGTCTGGTATTCCAAGGCCTGGGCTTCCAGGAGGCAGAGCTTCAAGGGGAGGGCTCAAAGTGCAATCACAATCAGGAAGAAAAAAGCATGAAAGGAAGACAAATGGGAGACCAAGATAGACGAGACTGATAGGGAGACAGATGGATACAGAAAGGAGTTATAGAAAGGGATGAACACAGAAGAAACAGTCAGAGGCAGAAATGAGCAAACAGAGGCAGTGACAGAGAGAAAAAGAGAGACAGTCACATGGAAGGGGCAGCAGGTCCACTCGCATGCAAACACACAAACACACATCCACACAACATGCACAAAAAAGTTACATCCTCACTGAGATGAGGTTCTTGGCACTTGGCAAGGAACAGCAGTAGGAGCAGAGAAGGGAAAACTGTAGCAATGGGATGTGGCATCACTGGCTTCCACCATTTACCATCACCAGGAAGCAGCCCACAACCTCAGCGTCATAATGATGGAAAAGGCAAGATTTGGCAGAGGTTTGCATAACAGCAGGGTAGTGGCAGTGCTGCAGGAGGCACTACAATGGCTATCATTTCACTGTACTTGTTACTGCATCGCTCTCTGCCCCAGGCTGGGTTTTCTGTCTCCGTCAACCACACAGCTCCCTGCTGTTCCTGCTGTAGCCAGACTTTGAAATAATAATAACAATGATTGTGATATTTGTTGACTATGTGCCAAGCACTGTACTAGGTGCTGGGGTAAAAACGAGATAATCAGGTCAGACAGACACAGTCCCTGTCCCACATGGGCCTCATAGTTTAAAGGGGAGGGGTAAAGATCAGGTTTTGTGGTCTGGCAAAGTTGAGCAAGGAAGCCATTGTAGGCCAGAGGAAGGGCATGAACAGTGGATGGAAAGTTGGAGAACTGAGGCTGGCTTGGGAGGAACAAAGAGCACAAATGAGAGGGTAGTGGGAGAAGAGAGAAGATCAATAACGAAGTGAATTGATGGAGAATCTGTAAGCTAGTAATCAAGTTTCTTTTTATTAGTTCTACTTGAAGCAATAGGGAGCTATTGAAGATTTCTTGACCTCTTAGAATCTCTTTATTAGTAAATTATTCTCTGATGTATTAGCCTGTGAGCAAAATAATGGTATCTACCTCAAGCACAATTAGGTTCAGGTATTCAAGGTGGCTAAGTGCTTGGCAGATACCACAGTTATTATCCTTTGGGCTCTGAGTACTAAGTGGGACTGTGTCCGATCAGATTGTATTATACGTAACCTAGTGCTTAGTAAAATGCTTGGCACAAGATAAGTGTTAACACATACCACAATTACTATTAGTAGTACTATTACTATTATTACATCCCCTAAGGGCAGGAATAGTGATGATGATGGCATTTGTTAAGTGCTTACTATGTGCAAACCACTGTTCTAAGTGCTGGGGAGAATAGAAGGTGATCAGGTTGTCCTACATGGGGCTTACAGTCTTAATCCCCATTTTACAGATGAGGTAACTGAGGCACAGAGAAGTTAAGTGACTTGCCCAAAGTCACACAGCTGACAAGCAGCGGAGCCAGGATTTGAACCCATGACCTCTAACTCCAAAGCCCATGCTCTTTCCACTGAAGCACACTGCTTCTCTGGTAGGTAGGGTCTACCTACTCTGCTGTTCTCTCCCAATCACTTAGTACAGTGCTTTGCACACAGCCAGCACTCAATAAATATCACTGATTGACTGAATTCCAATTACCCTTACCACAGCACTCAAATCACCCTGGTGAGGAATTTCCCCATCCACATCCCCATCTTTCCGTGGTTCTGAAAGTACTTCTAAGTCATAGGAGAAGGCAGAATGGGGAGAACAATAAACAACTGAGACTTCATGTTCTTCATTTAAAAGTTAAAAAAAAAAGAGATTCTGAAATACCTGGCAGGGGCCGGGAAACAGCTCTGCTAAAGTTCTTATTCTATTTTGTATTCCCCAGGGTGTTGATTTTATGAAACAAAGTGACGGGATGATTTCTATCATTTGAGAAACTGTGTTAAAAAATTTGATGCATTGGCAACAGCAGAAATGTTATGGTAGGAATCAAATTGGTGCTTCCATGCTGGAAATGAGTGGAGTACTAGTGCCTGTCATTTTATTTCTGAGCTGTGTATTTCAAACTTTAATTTTTCAGTCTAATGGAGATCAAAGATTCATGTAGAAGAGGGCCAGCACCTGACCTTGTTTTCCACTCTTGCTTATTTCTTTCCCTGGGGGAGACAATCAGTTCTATTCAATAATCGTACTAATTAGGAAATCTGAGATAAATGGGATTTCAAAACCTAGTTCTCTCATAGGAAAACAATGTTTCAATACCAGTCCCCTGTTACTGTTAAGTGAAAATATTAAGCTGAAAAATAAACAAAAACCTTCAGATAACTTTCAAAAATATCCCAGGTACCCATCTCTATCGGCTCAAACTTTACAGTTCACAGCTGAGCTATTCCTTGTGCGGAACATCTTTCCCTCATTTGCCATTGAAATAATCTTTCTCAGGGAGAGAATCAATCAATCCATCAATCAGTGGTATCAATTTAGTGCTTACTATGTGCAGAACACTGTACTGCATTATTATTATTATTATCATTATTATTACTAAGCTATTGAGAGAGTACTCTATCCTGTAAACTCGCTGTGGGCAGAGAACGTATCTCCCAACTCTCGTGTACTGTACTCTCCCAAGTGCTAGCATAAAGCTCTGCATGCAGTCAGTGTTCAATAAATACCACTGATGATAATGATTTGATAAATTAAGTAGACAGGACCCCTACCTTCATGGAGTTTGCAATCTGAAGGGGAATGGGAATATACATTCTTCACCTTTCAACCATTTTAGGGTCTGTAAAATGAAAGACTGGAAAAGCAATTCAAGATTTTAAAGTTCTCCTAGGTAAAGAAAGGGAGAAATGGGGGCAATTGGTGGGCTACCCCACGTAAGAGCTTGAATTGTGTTCTCCACTGAATATCCAGATTTTTTGACATTGTAAAGCCACCTTCAATATTGCTTATTGTTTTGCAATTAGGATTCATTCTGGGCTTTGATTGCTTCATCTCTTTCTTCAGTGTTTCTTTGGCCTGAGCATTTCTATCCTTGGTGTCTATCCAACAGTGGGGTAACAGGGGGCAGAGAAAGTACAGTGAGTTCTGGAAGAGGCAGAACAGATATAGGCTATGAATGGATTTTCAGGAGGCTGAAGCCCGAGGCTAAAACAGCATGGGGTCTGAACTGTATGTTCTTCCAGAGACTTTCCTTGGAGTTCCAACTCAACAAGCAATCTCCCCTCCCTGGAAAAACCAAAACAACAAACGATTGCAAAATCGAATGTGGGACTGGACGATGTAAGCATTTGCCACTGCTTGCCTGGGGACCTTGGCTATCGTTCCCACGACAGAGGTGAAGGCAGAACTCTGTGGAGGAGCTCCAGATGTGCAGGGCTGGCGAGCTTTCTTCACTTGCAAAGCCACTCCATCCACCCATGCGACTGATTCGAATCTTCCCCTCACTTCAGCCTGCTGGGATTTATTCCTCAATTCTTTCTTTTCACATTAAACTCCTAACTATTCTCTCTAATGTGCTCTACCAGCTGTCTGACTCCAACCTACCCACTTTCTTCTGCCGTGAGAGGCCAACTTGTACTCTCTGCTCCTTCTAAACTACTGTTCTAAAAGCACCCCGCTATCCATCCTCCCATCTGTATATTGATAGTGAGTCAGGCCATCATCAGACTTTATATTTGATCTCCTACAGAGGTAAAAGGCTGCTGGGAGGAGCCACATAATGACTGACCTTCACAACTGGCTGCGGTTTTAGGGCTAGATCACCTAACATCCATAAGCCGTTCCTCTTCCTACCCAAATCTACTAGTAGCCCGCTATGGTTTGCCAACCTATGAATTTTAACCTGCACAGCTTGCTAAAGTAACCCCTTCCATATACTTGCCATCTGATATTTGAGTATTACCTTTGGTTTTGTTTAGTTTCAGTTTTTGACCCTACGACTTTGAACTTCTCTTCCTCTTTCCATCCTGAAGAATCCCAGCCTTTTGGTGATCTTTGTTCCCCTTCTCTGTAGTTTCTCCAGCTCTATTATGTCCTGCACAATATGCATCACCACAGTATTGTAGGTGTCAGTCTGCCATGGTTCTCTCTGCTTTTTCTTTTGTTTTCATCATGCTATCTGAGGGTGAATTTTATTGGCTTCTTTGGTTGATGAAGCAGGCATATATTGAACATGCTTAGAGAACTGTAAAAATGACTTCAACTACCAGCCACAGCTCAGGATAATGTATTATCATTATTAGTATTATTGGCATTTTTTGAGCATCTCTGTCATTATATACTAAATATTGGATAAAAATTCAAGGATATCATTTAGACATGGTCTCTGACCTTCTGGTTAGGAGTAGAGAACTAATAATAGACACACAGAAAGGCAGGATAAATAGAGCAGAAATAATAAATCATCAGCGTGGTCTAATGAAAAGAGTATAGGAATGGAAGCCAGGAGGTCTGGGTTCTAATTCTGGCTCTAGTACTTACCTGGTCTGTGACCTTTGACAAGTCCCTTAGCTTCCCTGGGCCTCAGTTTTCTCATCTGTAAAATAATAATGATGGCATTTGTTAAGTGCTTACTATGTGCGAAGCATTGTTCTTTGAGGATTGAATACCTGTTTTCCCTCTCCCATACATTGTGAACCCCGTGTGTTATAAGGACTGTATCTGATCTTACTGTATTAATAATAATAATAATGGCATTTATTAAGCACTTACTATGTGCAAAGCATTATATCTACCACAACTCAGCACAGTGCTTGGTGCATGGTAGGTGCTTAAGTAAAATAATAATTATTATAATAATAATTGCTATTTTATGATGATCATTATCAACAACAAAAACACTAACAGCAAGAACTGACATATAGTACTCTGAAGGGAAGTTTGCAGTTTTCTCTTGGTGCTGACAAGGTTGCTCCCAATCCAAACACACTCTCGGTCGTTCCAAGCGATGGCTTCCGCCTGCCCCCTTACCACTGGGTAAGACTTCTCAGTCTGGTGATTACCTACTTCTCAGTGGACACTGAAGACCCAGAGGGGAAATTCTCCCGGGCTTTGTGGCTAAAGCTCCAGCTTCCTGGACATTCAGATAGTCTTTCCATCTGTACCTGATGCGTTCCTGCTTATTTATTTTGCTCAAAAAGATCTTTCTCCAGCTTACTTCTATTAGCAAAGCATTTTGCCACCCAGAAAAGTTGTCATCTGCAAATCTGAAGATTTTACAACGATTTCCTCCTCCAGTTCACTTATAGGTATGTTAAACAAAACTGGTCTTAGCACTGATCCCTGAGGAAGCAGCGTGGCCCAGTGAATAAAGCATGGGCCTGGGAACAAGAGGACCTGGGTTCTAATCTAGAGAATCTAATCTAATCTATAGAAGCAGCATGGCTCAGTGGAAAGAGCACGGGCTTTGGAGTCAGAGGTCATGGGTTCAAATCCCAGCTCCACCAATTTTCAGCTGTGTGACTTTAGGTGAGTCACTTAACTTCTCTGTACCTCAGTTACCTCATCTGTAAAATGGGGATTAAGACTGTGAGCCCCCCATGGGACAACCTGATCACCTTGTAACCTCCCCAGTGCTTAGAACAGTGTTTTGCACATAGTAAGCACTTAGTAAATGCCATCATTATTAATCCTGGCTCCACCACTTGTCTGCTGTGTGACCTTGGACAAGTCACTTCACTTCTCTGTGCCTCAGTTACCTCATCTGTAAAATTCGGATTAAGACTGTGAGGCATGGATGTTTTATTGGTTTTTTATCATATTGGTTGAGCGCTTACTATGTGCGAGGCACTGTACTAAAGCCAATCAGGTTGGACACAGTCCATGTCCCACATGGGGCTCACAGGCTTAATCCCTATTTTATGTATGATGTAACTGAGGCACAGAGAAGTTAAGTGACTTGCTCAAGGCAGCAATTGTAATAATAAGCCAAGCCAGGATTAGAGCCCAGATCCTTCTTACTTCCAGGTCTGAGCTCTATCCACTAGGCCATGTTGTTTCTCAACCTGTGTCCAACCTGATGAGCTTAATCTACCCCAGAATTTAGTACAGTACCTGGTACATAGTAAGCACTTTGCAAATATCATAAGAAAAATAAACCCACTTGTTACCCTTCTCCATTTTGAAAAGTGGTGGTTTATCCTCATCCTTGGTTTACTAGCTCTTATCCAGTTTTCTATCAATGGCAGAACATTCTTTTCCAATCCATGATTACTCATTTTTTAAGCCTTTGGCGTGAACCTTTATAAAAAGCCATTTGAAAATGTAAATATATATTCCCACTGATTTCCCTCTATTCATATGTTTTAACCCTCTCAAAGAACTCCAGTAGATTAATGAGGCATATTTCATTTTTCCGGAATCATGCTGTCTTCCCTCCGGCAAGCTGTTTATGTAAGTACTATTTATCTTAAACTTCTATAGAATGCTAGATTTCCAGGTTTAGAAGTAAAGTTCACTGGCCTATAACTCTCCAGTCACCACTCAGACCCTTCTTAGAAATGATAGGAACAATGGTCCCTCTCTGGAAACCAGGATGAGTTCTTGTCTGCACCACTGAGGAGACTCTATCCTATCCTACATTCTACTACTAGGAAAGGAGAAAACACCCTCACATAAGGCCTCCACAAAACCCTGGGAATGCTGCTGGCCCCTGTAATGTTTGCTGCAGCTACAGCCGTGCCTTTGACTCTGAACCATCAGGAGCCTGAAATTCTTCTTCTCTACTGATTTTTGGGTTATTTTGTATAGTTTCCCTTTTATTTCAAGATATTTTACTGTTTAATTGTGCAATTATCCTTAAGGGTCTGTCATCAGTCTCCTTATATTCTTACATTTTTGAGACTCTTGAGCACCAAGAACCATGTCTAATTTCCATTTGTTGATGCTTTCCCAGAATTTAGTATAGTAAAATCAGTGCTTAATAAATCCTATTATCACTATAACTACTAATACTACTACTAATGGTGATCTGCCAGTCTTCCAATACAAAAGTGATTTGTAGTGACCAGTCACATACTCTTGTTCTGCAACCTCCCTTAATTCAATTAATCAATCAGTGAAGAATATTCATTGAGCACCTACTTAATACAGATCACTGTACTAAGTGCTTGGGAAAGCATAATAGAGTTAGCAGACATTTCCTGCCGGGTGACCTTGGTCAAGTCACTTAACTTTTCTGGGTCTCAATTTCCCCATCTGTAAAGTGGGCATTAAATACCTGGTCCCCCTCCTACTTAGACTGTGAGCCCTGTTTGGGACAGGGGCTGTGACTGATCTACATATACTGCATCTTCCTCAGGAGTTAGTACAGTGCTTAGCACATAGTAAGTGCTTAACAAATACCACAATTATTATAATTGCTATTATTATCATTATTTCTATTATTACAATATAGAGGGATAGAAAGATATTAAAATAAATTATGGATAGGAGGAGGAATTGGGGAGTCCTATCCGGTCCCAGTGACGCCGGTGGGACTCTGGTCTGGGTCTTCTGTCCTGATCATTAGTCGAGAGTGGGGGCCATCACACACACACACACACACACACACACACACACACACACACACACAAAACACAAAACACAGACACACATGCGTGCACACACATGCATAAAGTTCTAAGTAATTCCAAATTATAAAGCACAAATTCATATGAGGTCTAAATTAATATGTACTGGAAGACTCAATGAGACTAGCATAAATATTAGCTTCATTTGTCTTGGGGGACTCAACAAAGAAAGATGAGGCACACACAAAGCCCTAATCAATGCTCCCAGTTGGTAATGAGAGCGAACGTGGTGTCAGACTATTATTATCAGGGTGTCCGTTGCTGTCACACGTCCACTCTAATTCCTTGGCTGGAGAAAACAGGCCATAGTTGGTAGACGATTGCAGACACTCTGCTCCCAGGCAGAAATTGAGTGTTAGAGAGTTGCGTGTGGCAGTCCCGGCTATTAAAATCCCTAGTTACAGATAATCACGCAAAGCCTCCAAGCAGTAAAGAAGCAAGCAAAATAGCACTCGTTCTATAGCATGGCTCGATATGGATGTGCCAAGGATTCCTGACCATGTGGTTTCTTCTTGGGGTGTGCGATGAATCCCTGAAATTTGAACTCTGGAAAGGGTTGGGAAGGGAGGGTGAGCCCCATAGAATGGTGCTGCCTTGGAGATGAAAACTCTAGGTTTTCTTGCCTGGCTTAAAATGTACCCAGGCAGCCAGCTCCCTGCTTGTTAAAAACTCTAATTGGTGTTTTTTCAACTTGCTGCTGAGCTGGTTTTTCTTTATTGATTGCATTTTGGGGGTTTGTAGGCTGCCATCAGAGCCCTTTGCCCAGTTTGTTTGGAAGCTGGTTTTCCATGAAAATGCTTTGACGAGAACGGGTATTGCACCACCCTGCCGATTTTGTTCAAATAAGCCTGCCCTGTTGGCAGTGATTTCCCACCATTTTGGTGCCCTCTGTCTCAGTTGCTAAGGGGAACCCTGTGCTACCTTGGCAGCGTGACAAAGAGTGGGTAAAGGAAGAACGCGCTTTGTTGTATTAGAAAAGTCTGAGGAGACAAAAGGAAAGCGCAGTGCTCAGTAAGGCCGCCCCAGGCGACAAGGAAACACAAACCAGATCCGTGATGGAAGCACCATCCACCAAACTAGATGGTTCCAGTTTTTAGAATCTCACTAATGCCGAGAATTCACCTTCCTTTCTTCTGTAGCTTCAGCCACCAACACAAGGGGGGAATCTCTTTTGAAGCACTAATTGTTGGGAAGAGCAGAAACCACCAGTGCTGAGAAACGTCACAGGAAATTTACAGCAGAGGAAGGGGGGAACACTTCACTTGAGTTTCCATCAAAGACCAGGGCAACCAGAGGATAAGGACTGGTTCATTTATCCTGAGCCAAGTTGTCCCAACTGCCATGCCTTCACTCACATCCAGTTTTGATGTCAGTTTAATATCTCCTCCTTAACCAGGAAGATAATCCCAAATGGAGAAGCAGCAAGGCATAGCGGATAGAGGACAGGCCTGGGAGTCTGAAGGACATGGGTTCTAATCCCAGCTCTGCCACTTGTCTGCTGTGTGACCTTGGGCAAGTCACTTTACTTCTCTGGGCCTCCTTACCTCATCTGTAAAATGGAACTGTGAGCCCCACGTGGGACAGGGACTGTGTCCAACCTGATTTGCTCGTATCCACCCCAGCGCTTAGTACAGTGCCTGGCACATAGTAAGTGCTTAACAAATACCACATTTATTATTATTATCATTATTATCCTCAAGACGCTATGCTTGCTGTGGGCAGGGAGCATGTATACGAACTCTTGTATTAGAGAAGCAGCATGGCTCAGTGGAAAAGAGCCTGGGCTTTGGAGTCAGAGGTCGTGGGTTCAAATCCTGGCTCCGCCAATTGTCAGCTGTGTGACTTTGGGCAAGTCACTTAACTTCTCTGGGCCTCAGTTCCCTCATCTGTAAAATGGGGATGAAGACTGTGAGCCCCACTTGGGACAGCTTGATCACCTTGTAACCTGAACAGTGCTTTGCACATAGTAAGCGCTTAATAAATGCCATTATTATTATTATTATTATTGTATTGTACTCTCCCAAGCACATAGTACAGTGCTCTGCACATAATGAGCCTTCAATACAGACTACTGATTGATTGATTGGACTCTGTTTTGGGACATTGATCACCAATCTCCTAAAATACCACCTTCTACTAGAAATCTTCCCCAATGTGTACCTAGGATCCTAAGTCACGTTGAAACAAGGGCAGCTCTTAGTTATTTACTCAACTTCAGCACTTACGTATATAGAGCTATAGTCGATTATTTATTCCCATTAGAGTGCCAGTTTCTTGTTGGCAGGGAATGTGTGTCTTACTTATTTTGTACTTCCAAGCATTTAGGATAGCACATTGCACCTTTTCAGTGTTTAATAAATTCTATTATTGCTACTACTAGTCAATTATTTCATAATGACATGTTCACAGTACTACTTACTTCTTGTTCTTTCTTCTGTTCCTACTGTTTGTAAAATATTTTTTCCCTACTAGATTGTAAGGTCTGATCTGATTATCTTACACCTATGCCTTTACTTAACACAAAACATATTGATTAATGTCTTTATTAATTCGGTGCTATGTACCAAGCACTGTGCTGAGCACAGGGGTATATCCAAGGTAATTAGAAATGGCACAGTCCCTTTTCTATACATGATTCATAATCCAAGGGGTCGGAAGAGAGGGTACCATATTCCCATTTTGCAGATGAGAAAACTGAGGCTCAGAAGAGGTTAAGTGATTCTCTTAAGGTTAGACAGTGGGTCATGGGAAGGCCCTCACTAGGAAGGTCTTAGGAAACACCATACCTAAGAGGTAGTGTAGGGTATGAAATATGACGTGAAGGGTCAGGTTGATATATTTAGTCCTTGTACCAGGACAGTCTGAAAATCCCCACATCCCTTCCAAACTTTCCGCTTTCAATTCCAAGAATATCCTTAGCTTCCTCCCAAGAGGATCTTGGGAACTAAATGGAAAAGGTCTTTCTTATTCCTCGATGAAAGGTTTGATATAAAGGGAAAGCATTGTTAAATTGCCAACAGAGTAATAAAAATAGCACATGACAACCTTGAATTATCATTATCCACCCTCTAAAAATGAAAAATGAACATCAAAGATCCATTTTTAAAACTTTATATTAAAAGGCATTAAAACCAGAAGGTAAAAAAGCAGGTTGGGGAGACTGCTGGCATAACCTTTGTCCAAAATAAACAGATCCAAAAAACATATATAAATGACAGTAGTTTGAATAAATAAATGTAGTTTGAACACAAACTACACTGAAAAACAAAGCAACCTGGTCAAGTGGCTTATAGGTGAATAATAATGCAAAATGTGGGGTGAGGTTTAAAGAAAAATAAAACCCATTCAACATTACTTTCAAATTGAAGTTAAAAGAAGACATCAAAAAAGTGAAGTATTTTCTCATCAATGAATATGATTGAATGCATATTCAATATTTAAGTTCCATACAAAGGAAAGTGATAACAAAGTCCAGTCTTGTGAATTTTTACAGGCAATATTTTTCCCTCTCATTCTCCCTTCTACTTCAACTGTGAGCCCCATTCATTCATTCATTCAATCGTATTATTGAGCACTTAGTGTGTGCAGAGCACTGTACTAAGCGCTTGGGAAGTACAAGTCAGCAACAGATAGAGACGGTCTCTATCCAACAATGGGCTCACAGTCTAGACTAACTGGCCCGATGAACTTGTATCTAACTCAGTCTTTAAAACTGTGCTTGACACATACTAAGTGCTTAATTAATAATAAATAATTAACTTGTAGATAACAAACAGAAGGTAACCTGTGCTATGAACACTCATGATAGGAGATAATTTAATTCATTTTTATGTCATACTAATACTAAGGATAAATAACACAGCCCAACAAAGCTCTAATTTAGGCATGCATGATTTGGCCAGAACTGTGAGTCCTGTATTGGTCTTTTTCCATACACCCACACCTATAGATGGACTTCACCAACAGAAGCATCATCTCTGGATAGGAAGAACAACTACCCAATTATTAATAGTACAACTTTGGAAGAAATTAGGTAGGTGGACAGAAGGTCCTTATAAATGCCTGGGATGTATTGTAAAATGCACCGGCTAACTGTTGTCTGTAAAGATACCCCAACCTGGCTTTCAGCAATCAGATAGTATAGGATGGCTATTCTAGGGATGAAACTTTGGGAACTTAATTTTCAAGAAATACAGTTGAAGAGGGCACTAAGGCATTGACACTTCCACAAGTAAATGTGATATGTGCATTCTGTGGAAGGGACAGTTTTAGTCAGGGTTACAATAACCCACTTGCCTGATGGCCTCTAAGGGGACCTCAATTTTTGCCATTTCCCAGAGAATGTGGGAAGCAGCAGCAACCTAAAAACAGCTGGCTAATATGGGCGGCTAAAATCACAGTGGCTTTGAAAATGGCTATCTTGGCAACCAACTGCTGTGCTATGGGGCTACAGCTAAGTATTGGCACTCTTCCACTCTCGTATGTGTGGACTAGCAGTAGCCACACACACACCCAACCGACATATACACACTCATAATACACTCACTTTTCTCTCTCACACACATAAACTGTGGCTGACCATCAAAGTATGTTACAACCAGTTAAATGTCTCAAGTTTGGGAAAAAAAGGAGGAAAAAAAAACCACTGTGGATTATTCATTGAGTGCTACTTCATGCAAAGCATTATACTGAGCCGTAGAAAAATATACAGATAAATTAATTAGATAGATCCAGGCATCTCCCCTCAAGTAGTTCACTATCTAAAAGGGGAGACAAATGGAATTGTTCTTTGACACCATTTTAGAAAGTCCATTTTCAACAATTAAGGAAGAGCCAACAGAGGCCTGTGAGATGACTCACTGAGTGCAGCACTATGACTTCCCCTCCTTCCTCAGGTCTAGATCATTTCATCAATCTACTCACTGTACCTGCCTTCAAGCTGCCTCCACGGCAGCTGAGAGGCCGCCTTTGGATGCATGTTGTGAGTGGAACTGCTCTGGCAGCCCAGACTCTTGCTCTGGACTCAAGGACTGCTGAGGTTCATGTTAGACTTTTCTGTTCTGAAGCAAAACTTCCAGGATAGACACAGTGATCTGTTCCAAAAGGTATAATCCTAAATGAAGGGCATAAATGTTAGACACCCCATCCCAAAGAATAATTTCAAAGGATTGAATAAGGAACTGTGCAGTAAGCTCCCTGCTACATTTGTAAGATTCTACAGGGTGGTTATCATGTTTCCGTACTCGATTGTACTCTTTAAGTGCTTTATATAGCATTCTGCACGTGATAGACAATAAATTCCATTAATTAATCAAATGTTAAAAAGACTTCCTTATAATTTTGTTAAAAGTCATGTTTCCTTTTGTAACTATGTAAAAGCAGCTGGACTGTAAATTTAAACCATATTAGGGTGAAGTAAAAATAATAACAATAATAATAATAATTGTGGTATTTGTTAAACGCTTACTATGTGCCAGGCACTGTACTAAATGCCGGGGCGAATGCAAGCAAATCGGTTTGGACACACTCCCTGTCCCATGTGGGGCTCACAGTCTTAATCCCTATTTTACAGATGAGGGAACTGAGGCCCAGAGAAGTAAAGTGTCTAGCCCAAGGTCACACAGCAGACAAGTGACAGAGCGGGGACTAGAACCCATGACCTTCTGACTCCCATGCCCGTGCTCCCTGTCTGTCCTTCGATCAGCTTTACTGTGTTCTAATATTGACTTTGAGCTTTTGCAACTTTCTTTCATTGTAGCCGGACTGTCTCTTCCCCCTGTCTCTGACTCAGTACCTGGGAAAGTGGTGTAGCATTTCAATCAATAAAGAAAAGTGCTGCATCTTGACATGCTGACTGAGCACCACTGAAGCCAGGCCAACTGAGAGTAGCAGCTTGAGAATTTAGAAATTTCCTCCCCACTGGTAAAAACTATCTGAAATGAGGGATCCTTTTCCGGCATCAGAGGCCAGGGTGATAAAGAAACAGGACACTGCAGAGGCTGAGATTTAAACCAGGATATTTGGGCTGATTAATAGAACGGTAATTTAATTATCTATTTGTGGCTAGAAATATAACAACTCCAGGTAGTAGGGCTTGATTTTTTTTAATGCATCTGCTAGACCATTAAAAAAAATCAAGCCCTACTAGCTGGAGTTGTTATATTTCTAGCCACAAATAGATTTTCTCAGGTCTTGAGGGGTTCTGCACGCGGTTCTTCTAAAGGTGGGTCAGTTTCTTAGCCTCCTTGTCGTTCATTCAGTAATTCATTCCATCATATTTGTTGAGTGCTTACTGTGTGCAGAGCACTGTACTAAGCGCTTGGGAAGTATAAGTTGGCGACATATAGAGACAGTCCCTACCCAACAACAGGCTCACAGTCTAGAAGGGGGCCGTCATTGTCACAATCATCATTAGTATTACTTGACCGAGTGCTGTCTGTGCACAGTACTGTGTTAAGGCCCTTAGGGGATGTACAGACAACCTCTTCACTCAAGGAGCTTCTGACCTAAAGGACAAGGTAAGGCAAAAACCACGGTTGTTTTTTATGAATAGAAAAGTAAATGTAAATAATAAACATATTAAGATAAAGAAATTCATAATGAATAATAATAGATAACAAAAAAGTAGTGTAGGAGTGACTGGGGGGCTGGGAAAAGATGGTGAACAACCTGGAAATACCTTCTGGGACAGGTGACTTTTGAGATAGTTTTGCAGAGTGGCTTAGTGGAAAGAAAGATTATGGAGCTGGGATTCGATCCCAGCTCTACCACTTGCCTGTGGGTGACTGTGGGCAAATCACATAGCTTCTCTGTGCCTCAGTTTCCTCATGTGTAAAATGGGGATTAAATAACCATTCTCTCTACCCTTAGACTATGAGCCCCATGTAATGCAGGGATTGTCTAACATGATTAACTTCTATCTACCCAAGAGCTTAGTACAGTGCTTGGCATCTAGTAAATGCTTAACAAATACCATCGCCATTATTATGTCTGGAAGGAGGGAGGGATTGGTGAAACTGAGATGCTCCCAGCAGGGGGTAAGGGGGAGCGAATCATGCAGGAAGCAGTGAGGGTAACCACTGGAAGTGTTTTTATGGTGTGCTCTGTCAGACCAGTGTTGGAGCAAAATGATCAATGTGGCTGTTTGTCAAAGAGATTGAAGAGGGAGTGGCTGGTGAGGGAGATCAATAAAGAGACTATTAGAGTCATCTTATTGGCCAGTGACAACAGCAGGTCTGGCTCAAAACTACACCTCTCAGTGAGGGTAGGGGAAAACTTGATTTTTGTACTCGTTCTTTCACCTAAACCATTTTGAACTGCTTGGAGGAAGTCTAGTATGAGTAAAACAGGATTAAACTCATCCTTAGTGAAATCTCTTGTAAAACTGGGCTATTTCAATATCATATGGGCTGTCCTGGTGATTGAAAATGAAGGGCTTTCCTTGAACATATCAGAATACCCGAGATCTTACAAATCTTTTGACCGTATGACCAACTTAAGGTTGAAATCCTTTCTAGGACTACTGATGTTTGGTTTTGGGGACCACTACTGACATTTGAAAATATCAGATACTGACAAGGATGTGACACCACAGCGGTTACCCCTGGTGTGAGGTTTTTCCCCTCTTCTCTCCTCTTGCAGCAGGGCCATTGCATTCCCTTCACAGATCCCTTCCAGCACCACTTCTGATCCACAGAACTCCATGTCAGGAGCCCAGGTGAAGGGAGGCTGGTCATTTAAAAAACCACCAAACACCAGACATCAAGATATCTGGGGTTGTATAGATACTGGATAGGGCACAACTGACCACTATAAAGCCTTTGGGAGACTGTCAATAGTAGGCCATCCTACCTTTGGCAGGTGCGCCTTTTACCACCTCGTGAATCTGGCCTCCTGCTGTCGTTTTGGATTCCCAGATCTGACTCATTAGGAGCCTGGTTCTATGGACCTCCTTCTTACACTTAAACAGCTAATTTATCCCAATCTCTTATTGCTCTTCACTTTCAGTTCCATGAAGTCATTGTGTGAGGCTTTTTTTGTTCTTTCATTTCCATTCTGGGTTTCACCATCTACTTGAAGCTTCCCATTTTTTTTTTTTTAGATTGAGCACTGTAGCTTTGGACATTAAAACTTCCACATTAGCATTTTGAATCATAGAGCTGCTTTATTGGCCTGCTTTACAGGATAAATAAGTGTCTGTTGATCCTCATTAGTTTCAAACCCATGATTTGAGATTCTTTGAAATGTGCTAAAATTAACAAGTCTTAACAATGTGGTACAGAAAGCAACAATGCAAAATAATAAGGCATGCTGGGAATTGGATATCTGACAGAGCTTCAATTTTGAATTTGGCCTGCCCGATTTGGGAGATTCTACTTTGAGGCAACAGATCTGAAAATATTTGCTTGTCAATGAATCTAGGCAGTCTCTCCACTACCACAGACCTGGGTAGCCTGGAATTTGGAAGGTAATGCCAAGTCAGAAGAATAGATAGGAAGAATATGGTTTGATTTTCTAAACCGTCGATTGATTTGCTAATTGTAGTTTATATTGGCAACTGAATTCAAGATGGCACTGTTCTGTGTCCCGTTGAGGTCAGTGATTTCTTTGTTATAATTATCTGGGGTATCTTTCCAGAACGTCTGATGGAGCGTTGCTATATCTTGATATTTACAAAGTTTTTGGATAACTACATTTATATAGATATTTATATAGATGTCCAAACACACACACACATTCGTCTCTGTGGAATCCACCAATGCATTACACTGCCCCTAATTCCCAGTGGGATCTAAGCCATAGTCCTTCTGAACCAGTTACTAACAAACATTTTTATCCAAGCCTCTCTGAATCTTATTGTTGATTTAGCCTTAACACCAGCTCACCCAACCTTGCATCAAGAAAATAAATCTTTTCTAAAAGTACAAAACATTTTTTAACTTTCAAAACTTTAATTTTATTTACAGAATAAAGCACACTAAAACTATCACGACGAACCATGTGATAAATGTTTTCCATATGTGAGCCTCTCATCATAATTTTCAAATCCTTTTAGCCTCCAATTCTCAGTATCAGCCCAAAAAGGACCATGTGAAGCAAAACCAGGTTGCTGCATTATGTCTTAGACCAAGTGCTCTGTACCCAGTAAGTGCTCAATAAATACAATTGAATGAATGAATGAATCTTAGTCTTGTCTCTAGGATGTGTTGATTGTGATGGCTTGTCTAGATGAAATGGGAAATCAGTAAGTCTATCAAATGCATTTACTGAGTGTTTACTGTGTGCAGAGCACTGTACTAAGTGCTTGGGAGAATATAATAGAGTCGGTAGACATGATCCCTTCTTTCATGGAGTTGACAATCTAGTAGGCGAGGCACATTAAAACACTGAGAGGGGAAGCAATAGATCTTAAAGTTATCTCCATGTCCTTGCTGTTACCAGTTGTACCTACAATTTTCATTCTGCTTGCACTGTATGCATTGTTTACTTCTATTTGCCACCCCAACTAGATTGAAAGCCTCTCAAGGGCAGGGGCTTGTATCTTTTATTTCTTCATGAGTCACGTGGGGCTTAGTACAGTGTGCTCTGCTCACAAAAGTTGCTAAATCAATTCTGCTGAATGAATGAATGAGTGAGATATCCACAATAACTTTGCTGCTCTTTCCAAGTGGGACAGGAAATCAGTCTATGGTCAGCCTGTCCCTGATTGCTGATCGATCCCAACTCCTCCTAGTTGATTCTAACCCATTGGCTGATTGCAGTCTTTATCCTCTCACTTTTGCTAGCACACCTCTGATGGAACTATGAATCCCCGTCAAATTATAAACCCCTAGAAAGCAGGGACCCTATCATTTGCTTCTGTTATACACTTCTAGAATCTCAGATCAGTTTGGTTTTATTTCTATTTTACAGAACCTAATCAAGAAGGCCAACAAATCCTCGGAGAGGCTGTCAAAGAGTGTGGTGGCAGTGTGGTATCAGGTTCCAAGGCAAATGAGAGGTCAGGAGAGCCTTGGTGTTATCCAACCTTCTCTGTAGCCATAAAAGCGAGGCTTCCCCTAGATGTTACATCCAACTTCCTGAGCTGTTCCATCAGCATCATTTATGGGCTATTTTCAACATCAAGTGGCAAATACGATTATAAAAAATGAAGTTCTAGAAGGAAGTCAGTCTCTTAGCATTGAAGCTATTTTCACAGCAACACTACTGTGCTGGATGTGACATTTGAGGAGAATGGATGACAGCAGGACAGCCAAGCAGCTGTTGTACAGTGAAATGAAATTGGGAACTTAAAGCAAGGATGGCAGAGGAAATGATTAAAGGATACAGTAAAGCAAAGTTTCAGACCATGTGGTATCTCAAGTGACCAATATAGTGGTCAGCAAGTAGAGATTGCTCAGTGTGCAGTTCTGTGAGTATAGGTGGGCACTCTCTGTGGCTCTCTGCACACAGAAGCTGTTGAAACCCATTATAATGTTCTGCATTCACTTAGTGTTCAGTACAATGCTTTGCAGAAGTAGGCACTCAATAAATACGATGATAATGATGATGATGATAACTACGGTGATGTCAAGTCTGAGCTCAAGAAAACCCCAATCCACTCAGCCTAAAAATATGAATAAAAATGGCCTGAATTTGATCCTTCTAAAGATTGTCAGTGCTTCCTTTTCACTCCCGTCCTAGATAACATATATTGGAAAAAAAAATGCACACCTGCCATTCTAATATCTAATTCATGTCATAGAATTTACATCCTTACTTTGAAAGGTGTGGATGCCAACCAGGATTGGGGAGGGGACTGAAAACATATGGAGAAGTCAAAAGTGGGTCACTTTGCCTTGTGATTTTTCTAAGCTGAGAGAGTGCTGCTCGCCTCACGGTTTTAGCTGTTGTTCCTCCTACTCATTGTTCTTTTATATAGTGTAATTATTTCCATTAGTTAGTCTTTTCTTGCTAGTGACAGTTGCCTTCTGCCAGCTGGTGCAAGTAGAAGTCCCTTGGAGTTCCTAATGTTGACAAAAAAAATCGCTTTAATGTCACACAGGTTTGGGCTGTATGAAGGACTTATTGTCCCCAGTACCTCCATCTTTCACAGGAAGGAATTCAGGCCTTAGTGGAAACACATTGCTTCCTCCAGGCCACTAAGGGACCATTTAGTTCACTGCTGCAGGAGTGATCTAGCAACCTGCTCTGGAAGAGTGATGCACTTCAAGTGATAATGAGTTAGTCTGTTCTAAAGCAGGGGAATTATGACCTTAAAGAACCTCACAGTAAAGATAACTTGCATCTGGGTACTCATGCTATGCTATGCTTTGTGCTTGCCAAAACCATGTCTCCTGACAGCTCATCATGAAGTATCCAGATGGATGCACACTGTCAGAAGAACATTCCCTAGTTCTGCAATAGAAGAGTTTTCAACAGCCTTTAGTTTCCCTCATAAATCACGGATAAGCCACTGTCCAGTTACAAAGATCTCGGGACCAAGAACCTGCACCAAGGAATGGATTCTAGAGCTAGCTCGATGCCACTCACATTCTCTTACCCCTACCAGGTGTGTTCCCAAAGGAGGGTGGGGGCCAGGACAAAATCTACTCCCATAAGTCACTGAATATAGGCGGGGTAGGCCTAGAAGCAATCCAGCTTTCCTCAGAGCTCCTCAAATCATCATCATCATCATCAATCGTATTTATTGAGCGCTGAGCCTCTACCAACTCCCCTCTCAGGGTCACACCTGGAGAGTTTCCAGTACTCTACCAGTCCTGACTGCGGGAGGGAGAGTCAAGCAGAGGCATACCCATTCCATTCCTAGCTTGGGCAGTGGCTAGCAAGTGGAAGGCAACCTGCTACAAGTCAAAGCTCACCTGTGCCGGGCAGCAGCAGCATGGAAGAAAGTCGAGGGCCAAGGGTCAAGTTTACTGTGCAGAAGGAGGAAATGGTAAACCACGTCCGTATTTTTACCAAGAAAACTCTATGGATGCACTACCAGAATGATTGCAGATGGAGGTGGGGCATTCTGGGAGAGATGTGTCCATGGCATCGCTATGGGGTGGACACGACTCGATAGCATAAGGCAACAACAGCAACCAATTCAGTTGTACTTTTTCCTGAGTACTTTGTACACTGCTCTGCACACAGTAGGCATCCAATAAAGACCACTGATTGATAGTTTGATTAAGCCAACCAAGCCTGGAATAGGCTTTAAGGTAGGCTGCTAGTTGGATTGCACTTCCAGCCTTTTGATTCTCAGAGGTACCAATAGGCCATAGCAATGGGAAGGAACATTGATTTGGAATCGGTGTATCTCAGGGAGATGTTCAAGAGCAGCCCAATGGAGCAGTATCCACACTCTACCTGAATAGATCCACTGGAAGTATCAATCTAAGGAACCGTTTAGCCATGACTCTATTCTATTCAATTTTCTCTTTGACCCAGGGGAGAAAACTTGTATTAAGTGCCACCTGTAAGCTGAATTTGAAAGCATCATTATATTTAGCCAAAACCCAAATCTCTCTGGAAGAAAGGGAATACTTGTGGACCAGAATGATGTAAATTTGTATAGACCTAGTCCATTCTATCTAAATAATTGATATTGATATCATTTTAAATTCTACTATTCCTGATTGCTGCAGTTTAGCTAAACATACATCCTAATTTCTTTAGCAATCAGCCAACCTAATCTTATTTATAATCCATGCATTCCTTTCAAGTTTGACTCTCAAATCACTTACTATCTTGAGGTTTGCACATTTTCATAATAATGTATTGAACTTTAAGAGTGCTGTTACTTTTACCAAAGCACTTTCACATTGCTTAATTCATTTTATCCTCACAAGGTCTGTCAAGTAGGGAGAGGCAGGCATTGTACTTCCAGGGCAGTGTGACTTCTTCTTTTAATGGTACTTGTTAAGCACTTACTATGTGCCAGGCACTGTTCTAAGCCCTGGGGTAGATCAAGGTAACCAGGTTGAACAAAGTCCCTGTCCCACATTTGGGGCTCACAGTCTTAATCCTCATTTTACAGATGAGGGAACTGAGGCACAGAGAAGTGAAGTGACTTGTCCAAGGTCACACAGCAGACAAGTGGAGGAGCCAGGATTAGAAACCAGGTCCTTCAACTCCCACACCTGTGCTCTGTTCACTAGGCCATACTACTTCTCAACTTGCCTAAGGTCAGAGAGCAGGCCTGCAACAGAGTTGTCTGTCTCCCAGATCTGTACTCTTTTCATTAGACTGTGCTGCCTCTCCTCTCTAACTTACCAACAAAATTTGTTATTGAGTTCCAACTGAAATAATGAAAATCATGTAAATAGGATAATAATAGAAAATGTTCACTATAATAATGCTTAACTTCTCTGTGCCTCAGTTTCCTCATCTGTAAAATGAGAATTAATACCTGTTTTCCCTTCCTCTTAGACTATAAGCCCCTTATGGGGAAAGGACTGCACATGACCTGATGAGGGCTTAGTATAGTGTTTGGCACATAGTAAGAGCTTAAAAATACCACAATTATCATTATTATATGTATCATTATTATTTGTTTGTAATCGTTCCATCTGGCTTCCATATTAATGAAAAGCATTTTTTAAATGATAGAAAATTGATAGAGAACTCCTGGACATTTGACTCTTGATAAATAATAGTAATGATAGTATTTGTTAAGCACTTACTATGTGCCAAGCACTGTGGACAGTTTTCATGAATGTTATGAGTCAGGTGACCTTATGTGTGTTACTCTTCTTAGCAGACACTCCCACCACCTTAACCAGGCCCCATTTGTACCCATCCACACCAACAAAACACGAACTAAAGTGCCTCTGTATTCAGTATTTGCAGTTGCATCAATGTTATGGCTACCCAAGGTGGGGAAAAAAAACTGGCTACCCAAGGTGGAAGAGAAACCATATCTCAAGTCAAAATCAAAGTCAAAAATATAGACTAGAGGTTTTTTTTCCATCCACCTCCTCCTTCTGCTACCCCATTATCTATAGTGTTTGCAGGAAGGAGAACATTCCAGAAAATAACAGATGATGGGCTACATGGGTTCAGCTGTACATATTGCAACATTAGAAAAACAAACAGGGGAATAAATATCGAGACAAAAGGATCAGTAATGATACATCCTAGATTGTGCTTTGTTTTCTGTGGGAGCCATTTTGTTAAAAATTAGCTATCTCCTCTCCCCCTCCCCTCCCCTTGTAATAAAAAACAAGGATTCCAACATCCAAAAATAATTTGAAAAGCATCATTTCCAGATAACTTTCCCCTATCTGGCAGTAGAGTTCAGAGACATGAGATACCATGAGAAATTATAATCTGGTCAATGAAATGAAATTATATATTCACAAAAACTCAGTCCCACACGGGTTAACGGCCTCCTCACATTGTCACTTGGATGCCATGGATTCATTATACCAGCCAAAGAAGATGGTCTCTTAATCTTTCCCTTAGTAACAGAGCTCAGCAAACGGAGGGAGGGAACGAGTATCTGAAAGCCCTTCATATTGAGCCATTCCCCATTTATAATTCCCAGACAAGCTGTCTTAGTCACCAGACTGCCTGAGCCCCCCAAGAGAAAATTACACTTTTTTTTTCTGAAGTCTCTCACATGCCCCAAATAAAATTTACAGCCACAAAATACAATAGGTGCTAACTAACTAAGCCAAAATAGGGATGTATCTTCTAGGGAACTGCAATTGAAATTCTAGACCTGAGGTGCAGGCCTTGAAAGTGAAGGCACTTGAGAGCCTCATATAGTCCTCAAGATATTTAGAATCAATATCCTAGATGGAGAAATCAAGCAATTTATGATCCTTACTAAACCTGTAAATTAAAAACATTAACATCTTCCTTGGCACCACATGGTTTTCAAATCTATATGACATCGCTTGGCTCCAGTTTTAGTCAGCATAATTTTGGCTTCTCTTTTTAACTGGACTGCAGCCAACTTCATTTGCTTCCATGTCCAATCCTAGCATCTTTGTTTAGTTCCTCGACTAAGTTTCTGTTTGAAATGGCTTGCGACGTAACTGTAAAGAGAGATAATTTTTTTCCCCAGCATTCGGAGGTCTCTCTGTCAAATCAAATCGCTCTCATTTTGAGCTGTGTTTTCCTTTCCACCATTTAAGCAGGGTAGCTTTCATTCTATAACTTACTTGAAAGTTCCTCTGCAAGCCTGCTCTGTAAATTGCTTTGATTCATATCATTTTCTCGGCTGTTTTCTCTACTCCCATTCTATGCCCTCTTTGATGAGTGAAAAATACTGACTAGGAATGTCCCAAGGGTTAAACTTTTCTGGCTTTTCAGTAGCAGATAGCTTTTAAAGATGAATTTTTTTACCCACGGCAGAACATCACTAATAGAGGAGCACTAATTTCCTTGTCTAAACATTTAGTATTTTATGCCCAAAGACTGGAGGTTATTCCACTGAAGTCTTCTGCTAATAATGCCTCCAAGAATTTCCTGATATCTTTCGAGATGGATTCCACTTCACTCAGACCATCTAGGTCTTGGTGGCTCTGGTTTTCTTTTTTTTTTTTTACTCTAACAGCTGATTTACTCTGTTTTATTTCATGTCCTTATCCAGGCAGAATTTTGCCAGTGAATCTCATTTTACTGCATAATGCTAAAGAGGCTTCTGTTTAATGTATTTCTGTATATTTTCAAAATCTCTATCATACTCTCTGAATATTTTTTGGTAAATTGAAAAATGATGACAGATGGAACATCTTCTGAATTTTGATGACTTTTTTTCTTTGTCTAAATATTCAACAATTTAGCAAAAGTTTATTTATAATACAGTGCGATATTCAGCTGTAGATACCAAAGAACTGAATAAATGCTGCACAAAGGGGACTCGTAGATCAGGGCACGAACTGAAATTCAGTCTGTAATTTGAATCGCAGGATCTCTAAGTATATTTTACACTACTATTTGGCATATGAGGGCTTTTTTTCTCCTTCATTCCTGGGTACAGGCAAGTCTCTACCATCTCATCTTGTATCTATCTCAGCCCTTAGAACAGTGCTTGATGCAAAGTAAGCGCTTAACAATTCCCATAATTATTATTACTATTATTACTATTGTTCTCACCCACTCTATTCTGTTAGCTCATACTGTAGACTGTAAGCTCATTGTGAGCAGGGAATGTATCTGCCAGCTCAGTTATATTGCAGAGTATAAAGATATGTACTTAGATGCTACAAGGGGTTGTGTCACCTAAGTGGCACAGAAATGCTGAAGTGGTATTTGGGGGGATATTGGTGGGTAATTTAGAAGGACTCCTGGAGGAGATATGACTTTAGTAGGGCTTCAAAGATGGGAAAGCAGTGGTCTGTTATTTGTGAAGAGGGAAAGAATTCCAAGCAGGAGGAAAGGAGTGAGCAAAAAGTAGGCAATGAGAGAAACGAGAACAAACGACAGTGAGGAGGCTATTTCACTTACTTTGTATGTATGCCAGGACTTATACAGCACTTAGTAATTGCTCAGTAAATATGATTACTGCTACTACTCAAATTCCACATTGGATCTCAATGAGCTGCAAAGAGAAAGAACTCATTAATTTTATTCTTATTTGGGGGAATGGGAATAGTTACTTTTTTATTCTCCAAAAATGTCTCTGGATCCTCATCTGCTTTGGTTCATCACTAGGAGTAGAGAAAGGAGTAAGTTTAAACATCCAAAGTGAAATTGATTGTGTCAGTCTCAGTAGTTTAAGTGGAAGTTTTTCATCTTCAGAGAATTGATGCAGTAAAGCCCCATTGTGTTGTCCATACAACAAACATTTTATGTGAACCCCAACATCCCATGTTTCAAAAGGCCTTTCAGGCCTTCCACCTTTCCTGATTCCACCTTCACACGTCATGGTTCTCCTGAATTGGAATCAGCCATTTCTTGCTTGATGTCACACTGGCTTAGAGGACATTGTGTGATTGAAATTGTGTAATTGGATTATCAAAGATTTGTGCCATAGTCACTGCACAGGTCTTTTTTCCATCCCAATCCCATCCAAAGCTCTTCAATCATAATCTATTTGTAGCAATAGGGTCACCGATTCCTTTAGAGACTAATAGATATAAAAAGTAAATTCCTTTTGATGAGACTTCAAATGATCATATTTCCATCAAGCTGACATACTGTCAACAGTAATATGACTGTTTTTCAATATGAAATGTAAACTGAAAACATCCCAATACAAATATTCCATTTAAAATTTTATTTTAATGATAGCTGAAGGTGCCTGAATGACAACCAGCCTCTGACTGCTGAATAGATAAAGTACTGAAAATTGTGCCTTCCTCCACTTATTATGTCTCCTTTCTATGATATCCTGGAATGCTAAATCACCATTCATTCATCATTTCTCAAAGAAGACCATGTAAGTAGATTATGGGCAGGGGAAATATCCTGTTCACTGAAAAGTACAAGTGAAAAATAAAAATAATGGCATTAAGTGCTTCCTATATGACTGAGCATTGCGCTGGGGGAGATGCAAGACAATCAGCTAGACCTCATCCCTGTCCCACATAAAGCTCAAAATCTAAGATGGAGCAAGGGAGAGCAGGTAGTTTATCCATTTAAAGATGAAGATACTGAATAATAATAATGGCATTTGTTAGGCGCTTACTCTGTGCCAAGCACTGTTCTAAGCGCTGGCAGAGAGAAGTTAAGTGATTTGCCCAAGGTCACACAGCAGGCTAGTGGCAGAGCTAGGACTGCCACTCACTCTGACCTAAACCAAACTTATCACCTGTACACTCACTCATACTCACAAACATCCACACAAGCATTCATCAGGACCAATGTCAAAAATGGCTGAAGGTAAACAGGTAGTCAACTAGACCAGAGATAGGGGTATATTGGTGAATGGGCCCCTTCCTTAAAGAGTGGAAAGCCCCAATGTGGTGGTGGGAGGAAGATGTTGGCAAGTCAGATGGATTCCCTTCCCCTTGACTGGCCAATATTAATTTCCTCTATATAGATGCATTTTACACCTGGGCATACTCAGGAGGAAGGGAATTTGTTCCATTTGTCTAGAAATAAATGAAACAATGTCAATGTTTATAAACAAGTCTTCTATTGGGTTCTATCCACCATGGTCTCTAGTTACTCTGGGAAATCTTATTTTTGTTTTCCATCCTTGAGCACCAGGGTTCCACTTTTCATACTGTCATGGGCTTCATCATGTTAAATAGTGTGCAATAACAGATACAACAATTGGGGAAAGTGAGGTGTCATAAAATAAATATCTGAGCCATGGGTGAGCCATTCATTGCCTTTGCACTCCCTAGATTCATATCTAGGGCAGAAAACAAGTACATTTAAGACTCAGATTTTCTCAGATGTTAGACTCAGCAAATGATAAATATTTCACACAAATTGACCAATAGTAATATTGGCAAGGGTTTGTCAAGAAGGAAGCCACAGACTTGACCATTAGAATAGGCTTCTCTGGGAGAAAGGTCAGCTGCTCTGATCACTGAAGTTTGCCTTTTCTTGTTTGAAAAGCTGATGGACAGGTGGCAGGAGTGAAGCCAATTAACATTTCGAGGGGAAGAGAGCACCAGTGTGCCCTGCAAATTATGACATAACGTGAGAAACATGATGTACTGTCACAGCTATTCAATAATTTCTTCTTCTGTTCTTCTTCCCCTCAATACTACCATAATAAACCCAATGCTGATTGACCTGGAATTGATCAGAAAGAATTCCCAGTTCACACATCCCAGATGGTCTCAAAATTTCTCTGCCACCCTCTTGCTGATATTCTGTCAAGGAACCAGTCTTTCCATTATTTGGAAAAAGCAAATAAGTGAGACTTTAGGTAGAATCATGGCTAGGAAGAAGGAAAGAAGGATGAAATAGAAGAGATATGGGGAAAGAAAATAAGAGGAGGAGAATTACGACATGATAATTCAAAAGCTAACAAATGGAATTTTACTTTTGATGCTGGTATCCAGATGCGTTTAAGGATTAAGTTGAATTGTTTCTATTGGAAAGTTGTTTGTAAAATGCTAAGCTTTCCTGGATTTTGATGGCTGAAACACGACAGCTCATATGTACCTTTGAATGCTCTGACAGCATGAAAAAAATTCACTGGCTCTTGGATGTTTTAGCTTAATGTACCTACAAGTGCCACATTATATTACAGTTTCTTCACCCTTAAAAGGTTTTTCATTGTTGTATGGGACAGTTCTGTCTGGTTTCACCTTATGATTTCCTCATTGGGGATTTTACCTCCATCAATGAAGTCAATTATTTTTAGACTAAGCAGTCAAAATTACAGCCTTTTCATCAGCGTAGATACATGGAGTGATGTATTTTTATCTATCCATTTGGTTTACTGCAGCTATTTAAATGAAGAAGTTAAAATACTATTGTAACCATTAAAGGTTTCTTTGAGTTGATTCTTCATGGAAGTAAAGTATTAAGCTTTTCCTCCCAACACCTGCATGCAAGAGGAAAGGTTTTCGAGATTCTGAGACACAGATAAGATGGGTTGGGATAGCACCTGTCTTCTTCCCTCTCCCCGTGCATTGAACTTCCTGCTATTCTTTTTCCAAAGCCCAACTCCTCCCACTAAGAAATGATTCTGGAGAACACAATGGAATGTAGGATGAAACAGAAAAGCAGCTGGCCTTTTGCATTCTTTTCCATTTTAGAATTTGGCAGTAGGACCTTATTTGGCAAATGTAACAATTGAATTCTGACATATAGCCCCCCAACTTACAGCCTAGAATGCATGAATGGGCTGGCACACGGGCAGATAAAATAAAGATCTTTGGTTGTCTAGCACCAGTCTCAGAGCGTCTGAAAGAATGCAGAGGCACTTTCCTCCTAAGCAATCTCATCCTATGTGTGATGGCAAATAAGAGGCGACAACTCCTCAGCCTGAAAAATGGCATTTCCTTCAGCTGTTTCTTTTTACAGGTTGCTGTACGGATTCTATTTCTAAGACCTCTCTCCATATTTCCCCTTTCCAAACCTCCACAATCCTCAAGAACGCAGATGAAAGGAATTCATTATGTAGCGTCACATTAATCAATCCTCCAGAGAGGAGGAAAAAAATATGTCAGCCACACAAACTTAATTTCAGTCACTTTATTTGAGGTGTTTTGCCACAGTACTATAATCACTTTCAGAGTACCTGACTTTATTCTTAAAGCGTGTTTTTAAATTCATTCTTTCTAGTAGCACTAGCAGCATCTTTAAAAGAAAGTATTTGTTAATGGGGAAAGTGATGACATTTTCCTTGAGATTTCTAGAATTCACAGTCAGAGGCCGGGTGAGAACCATTTTAATGGAGGTCAATGCTACCCTTACCTAGGCAGAAGGATGCTGGGTTGTGGGGAGATAATGTTTTGGGTTACTCCTTTGCCTCTTGTCACTGAGAGGTGCCACTGGACAGCGGTGTCTTGTACAATCAGAAGCTCTGCAGGGAAAAGGGAGAGGGGAAAGGGTTGTTTTGTTGAATGTGGAGGCCTCTTGTAAACTTCCAAGGGTCTGAAATATGGAAATGCAATTGAGATTATACATTTTGTGTTTATCTCTCTCCTCCATTAATTTGTAAGCTCTTTCAAACGTGTCTGTCTCCCCAATCCTAAAAAAACCCTATCTTGACCCCATGGCTACTTTCAGTTATCGCCCCATCTGTCTCCTACTGTTTCTTTCCAAACCCCTTAGCGAGTTGTCTACACCTGCTGTCTCAAGTTCCTCGTCCCCAATTCTCTCCTTGACCCTCTCCAGTCTGGCTTCCATCCCCTTTAATCCACAGAAACTGTCCTCTCAAAGGTTAAAAAAATGATCTCCTTTTTGCCAAATCCAACAACCTCTATTCCGTCCTAATCCTCCTTGATCTCTCGGCTGCCTTTGCCACTGTCGACCACCCCCTTCTCCTTGAAACATTTTCCAATCTCGGCTTCACTGACACTGTCTTCTCCTGGTTCTCCTCCTATCTCCCTGACCACTCATTCTCAGTGTCTTTCACAGGCTCTTCCTCTGCCTCCCACCCCCTAACTGTGGGGGTCCCTCAAGGTCCAGTTCTGGGTTCCCTTTTATTCTCCATCTACACCCACTCCCTTGGAGAACTCATTCACTCCCATGGCTTCAACTACCATATTGAATATTTATTCTATTTATTTTATTTTGTTAATATGTTTTGTTTTGTTGTCTGTCTCCCCCTTCTAGACTGTGAGCCCACTGTTGGGTAGGGACCATCTCTATATGTTGCCAACTTGTACTTCCCAAGCACTTAGTACAGTGCTCTGCACACAGTAAGTGCTCAATAAATATGATTGAATGAATGAATGAACTACCACCTCTATGCAGATGATTCCCAAATCTACATCTCCAGTCCTGAGCTTTCTCACGTTCTGCAGTCTTGCATTTCCCTTACCTTCAAGAGATCTCTACTTGGATGTCCTGCCATCATCTCAAACTTAACATATATATAACATATAAATATAAATATAAATCCTTATGTTCCAAACCAAACCCTGTCCTTCCCCTGATTTTCCCATCACTGTAGACAGTACCACCATCCTTCCTATCTCACAATCCCACACCCTTGGCATTATTCTTGACTCCTCTCTCTCATTCAACCCACGTAGTCAATCCTGTCAGTTCAACCTTCATGACATTGCTAAAATCTGTCCTTTCATCTCCATCAAAACTGTTACCACGTTAATCCCAGAATTTATCCTACCCCACCTTCATTACTGTATCAGTCTCCTTTTTGACCTCCCTGCCACCTTTTCACACTCCCTTTGGTGTTGCCATGACTTGCTTCTTTTATTCACCCACCCCACTCCACCCCCACAGCACTTACGTACATACCCATAATTCATTTATTTATATTAATGCGTGTGTCTCCCTCTAGACTGCTAGCTCACTGTGGGCAAAGAAAGTGTCTGTTATATTGTACTCTTCCAAACACTTACTACAGTGCCCTGCACACAGTCAGTGCTCAATAAATACGATTGATTGACTGACTCATAAGTAGCAGAACTGATGACCACATTCACAAACTCCTTACATTTTTCAGTGACATCAGTGCAGAGAATATGCAATCGGGAGCAGTTGCCATTTTTGGTTCCTTCTGTTTAGTGTGTGAAGGGCAACTGTATACTTAGTTGTTGTTCTCCACTGCTTTACACTGGTTCTTTTTCCTTTTTCCCTGTGTTTTTTTTTTCAATAAAATGGCTTACTCAGGCACTTCAGTTGTCCTACTCAACAATGGCTTAGGTATTAGGGGAAGTCTGATGCATACGAATTCCCAGATATTCTGCTTCACTGTACATAGACTGCTAGCTATCTTGTGATTTGTGACACTCAGAACAGGGAGAGTGGGTTTGAGAGTGAGAATGCCTCAGGGCAAGCCATCACTCCTGTAAAAACAACTCAAGTGCATATCCTGCTGGCAGTAGGAAATACTTTCCCTCTATTCACAATTGCTGTCTGATCAATGGTCACCTGGAACAGTCAGAGACCTGAAAAAGTGGACTATTTACTGTGCGATTCATGGACTCATCAGAGTTCAAATATATAGAAAATACATGATGCTCACACTCCTGGATACAATCTCAGGGTCAGCATTACTATCTTCAATCTCAAACTGAAGGTACAACTTCAACTTATGGTCCCATACAAATCATGAATTTCTGAATGCCTCCGCTTCTCTAAAAGTAAAATATCTGAAGAGTGGATCTTGGTTGATAAGATTACCAGTAAAACGTCCTAAGCAAAATCAAGGTTATGGTAAAGGCAAAGACAAAGACAGAGGAAGGAGCAACATTGCCTAATGGTTAGAGCCCAGGCTGGGAATCAGAAAATGATGGGTTCTACCATATTTGCTTACATAACCAGGCATGTAAGCCAGGGTTCTAATCCAAACTTTACCACTTGTCTGCAATGTGACCTTGGGCAAACCACTTAACTCCTCTGTGACTCAGTGATCTCATCTGTAAAATGGGGATTAAGACTGTAACCCAATGTGGCATATGGACTGTGTCCAATCTGATTACTCTTTATCTACTCCAGGGCTTAGAACAATGCCTGGCACCTAGTAAGTGCTTAATAAATACCATAAAAAATGTTATCTTGTAGAGCTTGCCTTAAGCAGGCTTAGAAACCTTTGAGCTATTTAAATCATCCTCTTTTTTATAATAGCCTAGTGATTTTCCCCAATCTTCCCTGGGATTTTTACATTAAAATAAACTGAAGTGTGATCGTTGTATGATCCACAGATCATCAACTCAAGTAAATACATACCCAAGGCCAGAAAACTTTGATCATTTCTTAAAAGCTATTCTTGTCTGCCCTGATTTTAAGAAAACAATGCATTCTTAACAACCACTGTGGATTTTAAAAAGCCATAAATTAAGTGTGATTTTCACACTATATTAGAAGTAATTTAAGTGATGCACTCAGAGCCAGAGTTAACAATTATGAAAGTTACAATTAAAAAGCTAATCTACTTAATATAATGAATTATGAGGCACTAAAATGAAATAAAAACAATTAACATTAGGGGGAACACATCCAGTACTATGGGAGGGTTTGCATGTTGAGCTCCTGGGGAACAGCTGGAAAGAATGCTGTTGGGAAACTGTATCTTGAATTGGAGACAGCACTGTATGACATCTTGCTAATGGTTCTAGAGTAAAATGACATTCACCTACTGTTCTTTACTGTACTTTCTCATGACACCTAGAGAAAAGCATTCCCTTATTTTTAAATGCCATTGAACAAAAGTTTATTGGATGGACGCACAGGTAAATTGAGAAAAACCTGTATGTCCATTTCCCTGGGAAGAAACTGGGCTCTGTCTGAACAGTGGTTAATGTCCTCTGGCTCAAAGGCAGTGCTCAAATTTGCTCTCAGCAGCTTCCAAGGAAATTGAGTATCTCCCTTGCAGGGCATATCCCAAGACTAGAATCTTTAAAACACATTTTTAAATGCCGTGTGCACAATACGCCTTTGGATTATTTCAGTATTTTGCCTCTGCTGATCTGTGTTAAGCTTCATACAGTCCAAGAGAGGTTTTACAAATGAACCATACTGCAGATGTTAAAAAAAATTCTACAGATTTTTCCTATAATCTGTTTGGAGTAATTTCCAATTTTTTGTATTGACACAAACCAATAATTGTAAGCAAAACCGGGGAGAAACCTGCCCTGAGTAAACTGTATTTGAAATTTCAGATGTGATCCCTTATTTTTTTCCCTTATTCCAAAATAAACTGCCATCTGCATGCATGGACTCTACTATAATATTTTGCATTTTCTGAACCTTCAAAGTCAGAGCCAAAAATGTATTGAAACCTGACTCCTCATAATAAAGTGTGTAGAAAAATGGATACAAACTAAGCAGTTGTCTCAAGAGAAGGCTGGGAAGTAGTCTCTCTATATATCAAGGAACTGAAGGGCAGGCATTGGGACATTAGATCTTTTGCAATATGCTGCAAAAGGGATAGCAGTAAAGTGCTAAGGAAATTTGATCCTAAATTTATTAATAAAGGTGAAGTGCAGGCTGGCTCTCTAACTCATAGGGCTTTCTAAGAGAGTCTTAATCTTCACAGGGCATCAGTACTGCTGCTTTAGTCCAGCCAGTAATATCATTCAATCTCCCCTCCTATGAGGTTTGAGCAGGGAACTTTAGGAAACACTAATAAAGGCTGGATCTCAGAGCAGTGGGGCCAACTTTAAAACCTGATAAAGAGCTGGAAAGCTCATTTTGAACAGGACACTGACGTTAGCTAGTTTACTAATGAATTTCCTTAGGTGCTGAATATCAGGCATATTTTAGCTACCGAAGACTGGATATACCTTCTGCTGAAGGTCATTGAGTCCCCATGTGGAACAGGGACTGGGTGCAACCTGATTATTCATTCATTCTATTCAGTTGTATTTATTAAGCAATTACCATGTGCAAAGCACTGCATTGTGCACTTGGGAAAGTACAATACAACAATAAACAGTGACATTTCCTTCCCACAGTGAGCTTAGTGGAAAGAGCCCGGGTTTGGGAATAAGAGGTCGTGGGTTCTAATCCCAGCTCCACCACTATCAGCTGTGTGACTTTGGACAAGTCACTTAACTTCTCTATGCCTCAGTTACCTCACCTGTAAAATGGGGATTAAGACTGTGAGCCCCACTTGGGAAAACCTGATTACCTTGTATCTACCCCAGTGCTTAGAACAGTGCTTGGCACATAGTAAGTGCTTAACAAATACCATAATAATTATTATTAATAATAAATATACCCCAGTGCTTTATACGTAGTAGGTGCTTAACAAATATCATAATTATTCATCAGTGTGACTCCAAAAAATATTAGGTGTGATTCTTTCCTTACTTATTGATAACAGCAACACCCCAGCATATACAAACTTCCAGAATTTCTTAAAACTTACATTAAGATCAAAGACCACTTCTTTTTACCAGATAGAGAGGATATACATGGGACTTTGTGTTTCATGTGATCCCTCTGGTTTGTTCGTCTTCCTCTTTTCCCTCTTCCCCTTCACTAGATTGTGAGGGGAAGAGAACATATGTCTTGCTTCTTTTTTTTTTACTTTCCCAAGTGCTTAGTGCAGTATTTCACACTAAGTAAACTCTCAATAACTGACGTTGACGGAATGCTTCATCAACTCACGTAACATCTGATTGAGCTAGGTTCAAATGAATGTTCTCCTTTATCGTCAAAATAAGACTGACTCTCTCTCTCAAGCAACATGGTCCGGTCAGTCAATTGTTTCAACAGTACAAGGAAGCCTGAAATTCTAAGTTCTAGGAGGAGGCCAGGAGCAGAGGAGGTTGATGTTTCTCAAACTCCTGGCTCTTCCACAGGCCACCCAACATCTAAACAAATCCCTGATCTTCCACACTGGGAAAATTGTTTTTCCAAAATAGACGTGTGGAGTCAGTCAATCAAACCTCTTATCCACTAGGTGGAGTAAAAGATTAATGCCACTGTGTTTAAATTTAATCAAAGTTCGCATTCTGGAATCTTTTTGATTCATCACTGATCAACCCAGTCTTTGTGAGTAAGTTATTATCTAAGAGTTAGAATCAGGCAGTTTAAAAAGAGCAGTCATTTATTCAGGCCCGAGAGGACCACATAATTTACTATAGCTGCCAAACAGCACTTGTGTATATACAAACATATCAATAATTATATTAATGCCTCTTTACTTGTTTTGATATGTATATATCTATAATTCTATTTATTTGTATTGATGCTCTTGATGCCTGTTGACGTGTTTTGATGTCTGTCTCCCCCCTTCTAGACTGTGAGCCCATTGAAGACAGGGACTGACTCTCTTTGTTGCTGAATTGTACTTTCCAAGCACTTAGTACAGTGCTGTGCACACAGTAAGTGCTCACTAAATATGATTGAATGAATTAATGAATGAATACTAGATATCTATATACTATTTTGAAATAGTGAATACCCTTCCCAGAGGGTCTAGTTTATTCCCAGGGTATGACTAAGGGGACTGAAAGCCCAAGGTGCTCAGCACTTTACAAGATGAAAAAGGCATGCAATCCTGTCTACAAGAAGCTTCTCATCCACCTGGCCGTAGTGAAAGATGAAAGGTAGCAGACAAGGAAAACATAGCCAAAATAGGAGCTTATATCTAAGAAAGCAATCATTTCTGTCAGATAAGTTGACGTGCCTTCGCAGAGTCATGTGAGAAGCTTGAAAGGCCTCTTCCTGCATTATGCCTGGTATATTAGCTGCTCAGTTTCGGCCTAGAATCTGCTGTTCTATAGAGTCTTTCATAATTAACTTTGGAGAGTCCAAAGCAACAAAGTGCCCGATGGCTTAGATGCCTGGTTATGTAGGCAAATATGGTAATACGATGCCCTGTTTGGTCAAGAAAAGGAGAGTTTGTCGGGACCCAGGGGCTAGATCCCCTACTTTTTGAATTTTGAGATAGACTATTTCATGTCCCACTGTTGGTTTCCTGAAAAGTAATCATTTAGCTTTTGAATTCCAAAGTGCCTTTTTTTCCAGATGAAATGCTCTTGCTTAAAATGAGCATCTTTGACCCGACAATGGTGATCAAATCAGTTGGAAATATGAGGTTAAATTTTCAGCCCAGCTCATGAGAAATCAGATACCCCACCTTGCTCTATTCCTAATGGGGCTTGGAAGCCTAAATCTCTACACACCATTAACAATTTACTGCAGAGGGAGGGGGCCCAGGTGGATTGAATGCTGCAGACATTACTCTTTATTGTTTTATTCCAAACTTTCTGCAATTTAATTCCATGGAAATGGTAGGTGAAGGGAGACGGATTCTCCAGAGTATAAAGCCCTTGGGGTCTCTGTCAGACCGGCTGATAAACGTGTTTCAGAAGTGCAATGCAACAATGAACAGTTATACCGACGAATACCGACTTTGCTTAGCTAATAAGTGTCACATGCTTAATGAGCCCAAGGTTCATTCTTAAAAGGATAAATCTGTTTTCAGGAACAGATTTGACTGTTCCTTCAAAACAGTGCACAGCTGCAGTGTGGTAGATGTGCTTGTACTTCCTGGGATCCTCAAACTCTCCAGAGAAGATTTCACTTTTTCACAGTCTTACATATAGATTGAAATTCCATTTTGACAGGCTTTTTTAATGTTGAGAGTCCCCCTCCCACCATATTAATGTGTACATGCATTCTTTCTTGAAAACTAGGTAGCCTAACCTGGAAATAATACAATGAATGCCAGCATGCAATTTGTTTAATTTAGGCATTTTCAATTACAGAAAAGTCATATGGCCCCATTTGATCTGTTTTGGAACTCCAAAGAGAGAAACCAGAAACTGCTAGCAAAATGTTAAATTAAATGTTTAAAAATAGGTTTGCTGAATTTTGCTTTGAAATACCTGCATGTATACTTTAAAAGATGTCTAAATGATGTGTCATGCTATGTTGAGTATCTTCTTTCAAAATAAATCCTGCCCCTCAAGGATATCTATATCCAAAGTAGCTATGCCGTAATGTAGACTATAATAGTCCTTCTGTGTTAAGAAGAACAGGGATAGAAATAGATACTGTATGACTAAATGCTGATTGACAGTTCCATCACAGGTTGGTTCTTCTTTAACTAAACTGCAATAAAAGACTTCATATCACACTATTCAACAGATAATAAAACAGTGTAAACAGATGTAACCTTGTGGAAGAAAAATTTTCTACTCGATTATAATGATAACACACTGAACAGTTATTTTTCAAACATGATAGGCAAAGATCACCGAAATAAATGTCTATTCACAAGGCAATTCAATTACCCATTAAAATGTTGTTTCTCACAGAACAGTGCACCAGAGTCTGTTACTATGTAAATACTTACAGGCAAATATTTTCTTAGCTCATAGAAAAGTTTTTTTGGGTTTTAGGGGTTTTTTTTAAGTACAGAGACACTGATTGAGATGTCTCCCAGGTTCACTAATAAGACAGCTTAAAAGCTCTTATGAAATGAAACCTAGCTTTTGAAGCTGTCAAAGTTTACAACATTGGTACATTATTGCAAAAATCTTAAGAATTCCTTGTCATCAAAAGTTCTACAAGAAATAGCAGTTTATCAGAAGCAAAGAGCTTCACTCTTAGAGATTTCTGGTTTGCCATCAGGCACGACAAAGAATGGCATCATTCCTGGTGGTAACAGATGAGGACTAAAACCAGAGCCCCACCCCAACCCCAGACAACCAGAAGCCAGATATGACTCAGTTACACTACCAGAACTTTTTTCTATTCCACTCAGATTGTTGGATGATCAATGGATGTCCCTGTATTCACCATAGAAAAAACACCTTTAAAAAAAAGTCCAAGAATGGTTTGAAGAATATTGCTTCTCCTGACACATTGTGAGACCCAGCCTGAAGGCAGTTTAGTGTGAGAGTGCAGACATCTACAAAGTTCTACAGGACATATAAGGATTTCTGAGTCTCCAGCTATAGGAGGGCAGCCAAGGTTTTGACTGGCAGCCCTAAGAATTGTAAATCTTAAGCCAGTTTATTCAGCAAATTGTAATGAAAGATTGCTGAGCTGCTAATTTCTTTTTTTGAAATGGACCTGTCTATAGCCCAGGGAAGAGATGACATACTTAAGAAGGAGAAGGAGGAGAAAGAGGAGGAAGAGGAACATACTCATGGCTCTCATAATTAGTGATTTACTTCCTAGTGTCCCAGAATTTTCTCTCTAGCAGCCCATTTCAGATCTAACTCATGGATCCAGCCAAGTGTTTCCTGAAGTAATCAACAGCTTCTGACTGCACATCTTCCTGTAGAAATGGGTTTCATATGCTTACCATTTGCTCAAAAAAAAAAGTTTTTCATTGGTTTGTGTTGGTGAATTAAAATTTTGGCCCCATCCTTTTTTTACCCTTCATGGTATTGTAAACGTTCCTTACCCTTTGGCTTTCCAGATTGAAGAATCCTAATTTTTCCTTTTTTTTACTCTTGTGGAAGCTTCTCCATTTTCTGATAATCTTAGTTTCCCTTCTCGGTACCCTCTCTAGCTCCATGGTACAGCTTCCTGAGACCCAGTAGTCATAGCTGCAGGTTATATTCCAGATGTAGATATAGCCTAGTTTTAGAAGGTAGGGGAGAAAGAGGAGGAGTAGGAGCATACTGATGAGTCCCAGCATTTGACTAACCATTTCTACAGCTTTCACATGTTGGACCCAACAACTTGAAGGAGGAGTTAGCAATTATTTGAAATCTCTTGCCCGAGTCATACCAGGCAGCTCAACAGCTCCTATTCCCCTACTGTGGAGCACCAATTAAGTGCTCTGCCTATTGGTGATGATGATGATAACGATTTCCAGCATTTGATGGGTCATTTTGCCAGCTTTCACACACTGTACCCATAATTTGAGGGAACAGTTTCTCTTTCCTGAGTGATGATTAGTAGCACAGAAAGCAGCATCGGATATTTATCATTTGGATTATTTTTCCCAAGTCACATTACCATAACTTCAGTGATGTTTAGCAACAACATTTCCACCCACTCCCTCCATTCTTCCTGCAGTCTATCCCTGTCTGCATGGCATTTCCCACCTGAAAGAGCAGTGTCATCTGAGCACCTGAAGATTTCACTCCTCATTCCCTCTTCCTAAATTTGCATTTAATTTTCTTTAAAAAAATCAACTAAGAAAAGTTGTAGAGATTATCAATTTCCTAATTTTCCCATTTCCTGCACCTAGATGGGAGGAACTGGGTAGAGAGCACAAAGATTAGCCACATATTTTTTCCCTATAAAACCTCAATCTGCATTAACCATCTAAGCCTGCTTAATCAATCTGCATCATCAATCTTCCAGGTATATTTATTGAACATCTTCTGCACACAAAGCAATATACAAAGCACTTGGGAAAGTACAACAGAGGTAGAAGACGATGTTCCTGCCCATAGAGGGTGTATAATCTTACGGCAACTAAACCTTTGGAACTAAAGTTTCTTGTTTGGGATAATAAAAATAATAATAATTATGGTACTTGTTAAGCGCTTACTTTGTGCCGAGCCCTGTGGTAGATACAAGGTAATCAGGTTGTCCCTCTTGGGGCTCACACTCTTAACATTTTACAGATGAGGTAACAGGCACAGGAAAGTGAAGCGACTTGCCCAAGATCACACAAAAGACTAGTGGAGGGGCTGGGATTAGAACCCAGGTCCCTCTGACTCTCAGGTCAACACAAAACCACACTGATACCCACACTGACAGAAACACTCTGTCAGTACCTTACTTTGTTTCTCACTTCTGTGGCTTGTAGGATTTCTAGAAGGATGGAAAAGGCTAAAAGTTTCTGTGGCATAAGGATTATAGTAAAACAGAGAATGGAGTCGGGGCCCATGAAGTACCATCTCTGTCTTGTCCCGGGTCACCACTGTTTCCCACCCAGCAATCACAGCCCAGTGCAGGGTAACCAGAGCAGAGTCGAACCTGGACTAAATCTCATTCTATCTCTGAAAAGAAGTCCCAAGGATTGCAAATCTGTCCCACTCTTTATGCTCTCCTGGCCAAACTTTGAGAAGTGCCTCCACCTCACAGAGGACTGACCTTATTCCGAACCTCTCAAATTATGGGTGCTAAGTCACATATTCACAAATATAGCTTTCTTTATTATTTCAAATTTTAAATATATACATTTGGGAGTCTGTATCCTAAAAAGAAACTGCCAGAAGACTCTTGCTTATCAGGCTGAAATAAGGGTGGAATCAGAAAAGTGGTTTAAAGCAAGATGAGTCCACCAGGAAGTTATCCTAGATGGTAAAATGGTGTCTGTAATGTGCATGGATATGTGAAAGAATCATTTCTCTGGCCTCCAGAGGAATATAACCAGCATCCTGGATACCATGTTAAAAGCACATGTGCACAATAGGAGGGGGAGGAGGGAAAAAGACAGGAGGTAAAAAATGCCTGAGGACAGGGCTGAAGAAGGTGCCTTGATTCCAGGGAAGTCTGTGGGACTCCAGAAGCTAGAGGCAGATGGGAAAGCCAGTAGAGAGCCAAGGTTGGTGGCAAGCAATAGAGGTGAGTGGCAGGCTCCAGAGAAAGGGGTCCTTCTAGACTGTGAGCCTGTTGTTGGGTAGGGACCGTCTCCATATGTTGCCAATTTGTACTTTCCAAATGCTTAGTACAGTGCTCTGCACACAGTAAGCACTCAATAAATACGATTGAATGAATTGAATGAATAGTAGGCAATCCCAAAGACAAGTGGCAGAAAAGCAGCGTAGTTTAGTGAAAAGAATCTCTCCTCCACCATGTGTCTGCTGTGGGACCATGGGTAAGTCACTTAACTTCTCTGGACCTCAGTTACCTCAACTGTAAAATGGAGATTAATACTGTGAGCCCTGAGCTCACAGTAGGATACAGAGCACTCTGAATTCCAGCAGAAACTGGGACCCCAATCCCCAAGAGGAAGGAGCAAAACTAGGCCAAGAACCATAAAACCCAGGAGACCCAGGTGAAAATCAGCAAAGGCAAGAAGAAAGCAGTGGAGAGGGAAAAGATGAACAAGAGCCATTTTCAAAGAAAGGGCCCAAGGAGATCCAAGATTTCCCACAAAGCGTCTGCTGGTAGCTGCTTCAGGGAGCAGTAGGATATTTCTTAGCTGGATACAGGTCTAGCAAGTCTTCCCTGTCCCCAAGCAATCAATTAGTGGTATTTACTGAGCACTTACTGTGAGCAAAGCACTGCACTAAATGCTTGGAGAGTATAACAGAGTTAATTCACATGACCCCTACCCTCAAGAAGCTTATAATCTAGTGGGGAGACATATTTAAATAAATTACAGATAGGGGAAGCAACAGAGTGTAAAGATATACCTATAAGTGTCTCTCTCCCCTCTTAAGTTGGGAGCACAGAGTCTGATTCTCTTAAGGTATCCCTGTAGAGCATTTCACAATGACTTTTCCCTCCAACAAGAGAATCCTCCTGGCTCAGACTTGTCATCTGCAGCTTCTCGATGACTTCTCATTGAGGCTCCTGCCATGGTAGCTGGCAATGCTTTACCCAGGCCATTAATTCTGTGTTTACGCAAGTCAACAATCGTGACCTGCCTAAGCCTTTTCTTCTGGACCCTGAGCCTTTCTTTTGGTGGCGGGGCGGGGGGCTCTAAATCCTCCTCAGGCAGTCATAGGGAGCTGGGAAAATGTTCAAGGAGAAACCTAAAAAAGGGTTAAACTCTGACCCCTGGGTGGTTTGAAAACTCTGCCCACTTCCAGATTCACACAGAGAAAAACGTGGAACTTAAAGGGTAACATTTGATATAATTTCTTCTTGCTTGGTCATGCGCAAGGATAGATTAGAGCTAAATATGGACTGGATCAATCAGAAGCCTAGGGCACTGAAAACTAGTCTTTGGGAGATTGGTGTTGCTATTAGGAAAAAAAAAATCCATGATTCGAGTAACATGCTGGTAAAAAAGATAAGGAAGAAAGTGCCAGTAACAAGATGTTGAGACCCAGAGGTATTAACTGGGGTCATGAGGGAGGAGACAGTGGTAAAGGGGGAGGAAACATCGCTATAAATATTTGAAAAATTTTCAGTGACCTGCTTTCAGAGCAGAAACAACTGGTTCTTCTGTTTGGTCTCCAATCTTTTCCAGGTTGCACCCAAGGAACCTGCAGAAATCATTCATCTCACATCCAATCTGTCTTTTAGAGAAGCAGTGCAGCTCAGTGGAAAGAGCCCGGGCTTTAGAGTCAGAGGTCACGGGTTCAAATCCCAGCTCCGCCAACTGTCAGCTGTGTGACTTTGGGCAAGTCACTTAACTTCTCTGTGCCTCAGTTACCTCATCTGTAAAATGGGGATTAAGACTGTGAGCCCCCCGTGGTACAACCTGATCACCTTGTAACCTCCCCAGCGCTTAGAATAGTGCTTTGCACATATTAAGTGCTTAATAAATGCCATTATTATCATTATTATTTTAGTTTCCAATTATAGTTTCATTCATTCAATCGCATTTATTGAGCTCTTACTGTGTGCACAGCACTGTACTAAGCACTTGGAAAGTGAGAGAAAAGGATAATTGCTCAAGCCCAGTAAACAATAATAATAATAACTGTGGCATTTGCTAAGCGCTTACTATGTGTAATGACCACATTGAACTTCCTCTGGCCTACGTGGAAAATGAATTTCCTTGCTTACTTAACTTGTCTTGGCAAGTGTTACATGATGAAAGCAGCAAGCTCTTCATTCCCAAAATGTACCCAGTGCTACCCCAGGAATACTTCCAGTGCTTTCTCCAGAACTACCATCCAGTGCTATCTATCCATTGAATGAATGACTGACTGCACTGATTAGGAATCTCCTATTCCTAACTGTCTGAAAGTCAAAGTAATAGTGCAGTGTTATGCACATGGTGAGCACCAAATAAATACTGTTGACTGACTAATTGAATCTCTGCTTAGTGTTTCATCCATTTGACCTCCTCATCCTGAATAATCCCAAGCCCACAGAGCCATATGGAGTGTAGGGTAGCACTGCTCCCTAAGTACTAAGACAATGGCTTTTGAATTCCAGCAAACTCTCCCAGACAAGAACCCGGAAGCCATGTCTCAGCCTTCTGCAAATGTAAACATTCATCTTTGAGTTTATCTGGTGTCATATGAGTAAATAAGGCATGTGTTCATCCATCTATTTACATTGGCAGCTCAAAAAAAAATCACATCAGCGATGACTAATCTTTCTATTCAGCTGATGGTAAAAGAGTATCCAATTTCTTTCTCGACTAAAGATGGATTACACATATTCTTCAAATTTGGACAGGAACCAAGAAGTATAGCATAAGTTTTCACACATCAAAAAACCCAGAGAATATTTTTAAGGAAAACACATATACTGAACTTATCCTAAAATAGCCAAGGCAAGGAATGAGTGTTAAGTTGCACAACTGAAATGCCTTCCATAATCAGTTCTGCAATTTTTTTTTGTTTTGATTTTTGGAGGTTTTTGAATGTGGCTTCTAGAAACCATTTTGCAACAACTCAGCACAGTACTTGAGCTTAGAACAAATGCTTCCATTGGGAATTAGTATTTTTGAATCCAAAGTAGACAAATCAAAAGATTTTAAGCAAACATGCTTGTATTTTCAGTTCATTTCTGGGTTTATTCGACAATTTGTAATTTTCACGTATCCATCTGTGGATCACTTTCTCTTGTCATTATTATGGACAGAAAACCTCATCTTCATAAAATCACCTCTAGCAGTTTTCTACATGTACAGTAAACTATTTCAGGAATCAATTCACTCAAGCTCTTTGTTAAAATTTGCAAATTATCTATTAAAATTCCACAGCTTTTGTCAGGCAATGTTCTTAGCAACCTAATAAGTGTCTCTGAAGATATGTGTGCAACTTGTCAAAAGAGACAAAAAGTGTACAAAACTGTAAAATGTCAGCAATCAGGAGATTTAACAGACTTTGATCAATTTACAAAGGAGGAATAGAAAAATTTTATATTCATACATTGTGCTCAAAAAAGTGAAAGGAAGAGAATAATAGTGATTTTTTTATTTTCAGAAATGATTTTAAAGTGTATAAAATGGATTACAGATAATGTATGAAATTTAGGTATATTAATTCCTAGAGGAAACCAAAAGCCCATATATCATTTTATTGGTTTAATTTAATGACAGAGAAGATGGTTAAAACATATATTCCTTTGAAATAATCCAAATAGGTAATGTAAATTTCTTCACAGAAATCTCAGGAAGTTGGTAGATTAATTTCCCATGTGAGTACTGTAGCAGAGGATAAGATATATTCTCCGGAAATCTCAAATTCTGGAATTTAATTGTCAAGAATATACCTCAAGTAATTTAAATACCGGCACCAATTCCCTCCCACTCCTGCAACCTTATGCAACTCTGCGTTAACGGAAGGTCTATACTTAGAAAAGAGTAGCGGGGGATAAAAACTGAGGAGGTGAGTTTCCCTTAAGAGTGAAGAGAATTCTTGAACTGATATAAAATTGAACCAAAGGACCACTTGTAAAACATAACATTTTGACAAATAGATTTCCTTCTCCCCATTATTTTTTTCTTTTTTGCTGGTTGAAGGGGAGATGCAAATGATCAGTGATGTAAAGATATAACATCCTTTTATTCAAAATATTCTATTTGCACTGTCATAACCATCTTGTGTCACATCTGAACTGTAATTGCAGCTGTAAGCTTGTCTTTTTTTAATGTCTACCCTCCTGAAGAAAATTAAGCTGCATTCATATAATAGAAGGGAGAGAAAGTTCAAACTCCAGAAAACCTAACTTACCGTGTTTTTGAGAAAGGGCCTTACAAATGAAAATGTTCAGTACAAGATCAAAAGTAACTTTTGAAAAAAATGATACCAGCTAACTGGAGAAGGCCCAAAGAGAAAATAAAATTGGATCATTTTATGTCAGGAGCTCTAAATTCTAAGTCTTCAATACTCATTACTGCCTTGATACCTGTTTTCAGTGTCTCAAGTTTTTTTTATTTGTCCTAGTACTTTGATAGTCCTGATTAAACCACCCTTAGATTAGTAGAATTCTTCTGCTGTTCATGTTTGAGAGGACTTATACGTCAGATATATAAAGCACCTTTCAGTAAAAGAATCAAATAGTAAATAGTAAACTAATCTTAATCAATTCTTATTTCTCAAAACTTCATGAGCCATCAAAAGTACTGTTTTATTAGCTAAATGCTTTTGATTCTGAGTCAAGGTGCCAAATTATCTTAGGTAAATGCTATTAATTTTCCTCCCACCCCACTAGGTTATAGATTCCTTGATGGCAGGGATCATGTTATCAACTCAGCTGTATTATACTCTCCTAAGCACTTATACAGTGCTTGGCAATAGAATAAATATTCAGTAAATATCATTGATTGATTGATTAATTCTTTTCCCTTAGAGCTTTCCTGTCTAAGAAAGTTTGCCTTTAACTCCAGTTTCTTCCTTTCTGGCTCCAAACCCACCCAAATCTCTCATACTGAAAAAAAAATATTCCTCATATCCTCCACCTCCAACATCTTTTACCCCTTCTACTTTCTTCATTCTTTTCTAAACTCGCTGACTGTCATAAATAATAATAATAATAATGGCATTTATTAAGCATTTACTATGTGCAAAGCACTGTTCTAAGCACTGGGGAGGTTACAAGGTGATCAGGGTGTCCCATGCAGGCCTCACAGTCTTAATCCCCATTTTACAGATGAGGTAACTGGGGGCCAGAGAAGTTAAGTGACTTGTCCAAAGTCACACAGCTAATTGGCAGAGCCAGGATTTGAACCCATGACCTCAGACTCCAAAGCCCGGGCTCTTTCCACTGAGCCACACTGCAACCATAGCTTCTCCTTCTCCTCCACAGACTCTCTTCTGTATTCCTTCCATTGTGAATTTCCCCCTCCTCACTCAAAAATAATAATAATAATAGCATTTATTAAGTGCTTACTATGTGCAAAGCAGTGTTCTAAGCACTGGGGTCGTTACAAGGTGATCAGATTGTCCCACGGGGGGCTCACAGTCTTAATCCCCATTTTACAGATGAGGTAACTGAGGCACAGAGAAGTTGAGTGACTTGCCCAAAGTCACACAGCTGACAATTGGCAGAGCCGGGATTTGAACCCATGACTTTTGACTCCAAATCCCGTGCTCTTTCCACTGAGCCATGCTGTATCCATAGCTTCTCATTCTCCTCCACAAACTCTCTTCTGGATTCCTTCCATTGTGAATTTCCCCCTCCTCACTCTACTGAGACAGCATTTCCCAAGCCATCCAGTGATCTCTTTTTGGCAAAATAGATGGACTCTGCTCTGTTCTAATCTTTGACCCTTCCAAAGCTGTTGGCACTGTGGGGCTGGGACTACAAGCAAGTGAGGAGACATGGGAGGACCAAATTAGCTCTGGGAGAGGTGGATTAAAGATGAGAAATTCCCTTGAACACTCCCCCAGATTCAGCTATTTTTCCCCATTTACCTCCAGATTTCCCCATTTACCATGCTGCTTTCTCAAGAAATGGGTACAGACGTCAAGGCAGGTGTACATTAAGAATGCTTCCTCTCAACCAATTCGATCTACTGCCAGACCAAAAGAATATGAGTTAAAACCACATAGAACTATAAGTACTAGAGAAGTTGATTTATGGTTTACTGATAAGGAACATGCAGGATACCCTTCTGGCTTTACTAGTGATTTGGATCAACACAATCAACACAACACATAAACTATATTGGGTTATTTTGGGTCATCATAAATAATGAGGTTGAAATGATTCTCCAGGATTAAAATCTGAACAAAGAATATATAACATAAAGGGAGAATTTGAAAAGAATGGAAAGGGTTGCTGAAAGGGGACAGATGTAATTTTCATGAACAGTCTGAAAGGAATGAAGAAATCTGTTACTAAACCAGAACAAAAGTCTTGCAACAAGAATCTCCTTGGGGTTCTTAGGGGCCTCCTCTTGTTCCTGGACAGTTACTTGCAATTCTCTAGAAAAGCGGGCAAAGCCCAAGTTTTATCAAGAAGAAAGTGCAGGCATAACCAGAGGGATGGATATTTAAGGGGATTCCTTGAAGAACCATCAGTAACAGGATTAGAAGGCCTTAAAAGTTCCAAACCTCATTATCTAAGTGCATTTGTGTTAAATCAGTGTGAAGGCCGGCTGGATTAATAAACCTGATGATTAGAAAACCTCAGAACAAGCCTGATCAACACTTAATTACTTCTGGTAACCAATAAGTTGTCTCGATATGTCAAAACCAACTAATTGTTATTCCTGTTCAGATGAACATTAATGTCTTCAAAAGAAATTGGGTTAATCTTTTAGATATGTGACTTCAAGTGGGTTGCTTTACTCAGTGCAAATCCTTTGCTTCTCCTAAGAAAATTTTAATAAAACTTTCATGATCAAGGATATTGGTAATTTGGTAATAACCATTAACTTAAATCTGATCATTATCTGATATTCCTGTTACCATTTTCAGAATTAGGAAACCACCACTAGCAGATGATCATTTTCAACATAAGTATGAAATGAGTAATTGTGTAGCAGACTATGAAGCCGATAATTTCCTCAGCTCAGCTAAATCCCCCAAACAGATTTTTTATAATTAATAGAAGTGTGATTCAATTACAAATACCATAGGATCTTAGCTAAAGCAGCAAAACAGAGTGGCATCATAGACTGGCAGGCGGTTGCCAGGGTAGCTGCCTCAGTAGCCACTGTGGTCTTCACTGCCACGTTAGCTAGCTATTTTCAGGGTTCCTGCTAAGCCTGTCCCACTAGGCAAGATGCCTTAGGCTGTTGTTTGGTTAGAAATCTTCACTACCAACGGACTAGCCCCAGTGGACTAGTCTTTCCACCAAGCCATGCTGCTTTGCCCCCGCTCCCAGCCCCAAAGCACTTATGTACATATCTGTAATTTATTCACTTATATTAATCATCTGTCTCCTCCTCTAGACTGTAAGCTCATTGTGGGCAGGGAATGTGTCTGTTTATTGTTATATTGTATTCTCACAAGTGCTTAGTAGATTGCTCTGCACACAGTAAGCACTCAATAAATATGATTGACTGATTGACTGACAGTAAAAATGAATTGATGATGATAGTGATAATCAATCAATCAATGGTATTTGTTGAGCAAATACTATCTGCAGAGCACTGTAATAAGAGTTTGGGAGAGTACAAGCCAGTAGGTAGAAATGTTCCCCACCCTCAAGGAGTTTACAATCAATCTTACAATCTACAATTTAGTAAAGTTTATATGAAGTATGACAAAACTTTCTATTTCCTTAACAATTCATATTTTAAAGGTGCTGTCACAGTTAGTTCTTAGTTATCATGACATTTGCTCCCAGGAATTGCAGACAAATTATTTCACTACTTTATGGATGCTAATGTAATGATAATCAGAATCTGCATTTATATAGCCCTCTTAATTTTCCCTTTTCTCATTTTGCCCTCCTGATATCTCTGGGAGGAAGGATTGGTTAGTCACATTCCATAAAGTAACGAACTGGACCAAGGTCACAGAAAAGGGCCAGTGGCAGAGTTGGGACTAGAACTGGGGTTGCTTATCTGCTCGACCTAAACACTTTTCATTGAACCATGGAACATCCCAAACCATACCCCTTTCATCAACTGTCATTCCGGAAGGTTGAGTTAGGTTCCCTACTTTAGCAGTTCTTTTTGGTGCCTGGATTGAACCCACAACCAGAAACCCAAGACAGTGATTGACGTTTAGCTGCCCTCAACATACAAGTCTACTCTAAAACAGGATTTAGAGGAATTTCAGCAGGATTTCTGGAATGAATCCCAAAGCAAGAAACTCAATTCCATAGTTACAACCCAAAATAGATGATACAGTTTCCCAGTTATCCTTCAAGTTCCTGCCCAGAAGAACTCACCCTCCAGCTGTTGACAGCTATGGAAATGTTCTCTGAGTAGCTCTTCCTTCCTCAAGAGACACATCCAACTTTCTGCACTAGCAGCTAGGTTCAAAGGGGCAAGTGTCCATTCCTCCCTGTTGAGTTTGGTGCTATCCCTGACCCAGACAGTTCTCTGCACAATTTTTCCAGGCCTGGATTTTGAACCAATGAATGAAGGCTACTGGAACTGTTATCCTAAGGCTGTATATTGTTCACGTGGGCACTACAGTTATCTTTCCCTGGAATAAATTCCTTTTTCCCCACTATCATCACATTTTTCCTTGATACCAAATTTAATTTCCCTTTTCAGAAGATAAGTTAATCAATCAGTTCATAGCACTTAGTGAACATATACTTTGTCCATTATATTAAGCTCTCTCGAGAGAGAACAATAGAGTTAGGAAACACCATCCTTGCCCTCAAGAAGCTGGCAGTCTAGCATAGAGTACAAGTGCATAGTTGGCATTCAATAAATGAACATAAAATTATACCCAGGATCATCACTTTGACAACAAGACATCACAGGGCAAAAAACAGATTATCTGCAAACATGTGTTGCCACCTAGCTGATCTGCACATGGAAATAAACAAGGGAAGGGTTTGTTTTTTTCAATTAAATTTCACTAGCTGGAGTAGTGTGAACTGCTGATTGGCCATGCTGGGTGAATTCCTTTGAACTGTATGGGCTTGTGTCAGAAATATGTGGTGTGGGCTGAATATCAAGCTTTATATTAAGTTGTTTTGTGAACACACTAGATTCCCTAATTTATTTTGCTTTCAGCTTTATTTCTTTGAAGATCTAATTTCAGCTATCGGATAACAAATGCTATCAAGCTATTGATCCTTTCAACTTCCAAGTCTCAACATTTGTTCTTCTGTTGTTTCTTTTTCACTGGTAGCTATTAGGGCTGTCATAGCACAGTTCTACTCTGATACCCTTATGAAGTGGTGGGTATAAAGGAAGGTATTGTTTAAAGGAATACAGCTCAGACTGGTTGGCCCAAATTGTGACTCCTCCACTCTTAAAACTGTTTGTCAAGTCCATGTGATTCTCATGAACCTTTCATTTAGTTCTCAGAGTGAATGTCTTGGTTTTCTTTTAATTAATGTTCCAAGCCCAACTTCCTGGTTGACCCTTCATTTTACAGAATCAAACAAATTTTAAAAAAGGAAGAAAATTTTACAGTTTAGGTGTCAGGTAGTTTACCTCAATCTAAAATCGAATATAAAATATATTTTATGAAGCATTCCTTTCTGTGCTGATTTTTAATGAATCAAAGTCAGAAATATGATTAGCTTTCAATCATCATCATTATCAACAATTTTGAAGATTAAGAACCTTCATTTATTAGCTTATCTCTAAATTAACCAAGTTTTCACAGGTATAGAAAGTCATGGCCTTGATGGCCAAAAATAGAAAACAAATTACTGAAGCATATTCCTGTGTCCTCCGCTAGATTACAAAATCCTTTAGGTCAGGGATCATGTCTCCTAACTTTATTGTACTCCCCCAAGCTCTTAGCATGGAGCTCTGCACAGAGTAAGCTCTCCATAAGTACTATTAATAATAATGGTATTTGTTAAATGCTTACTATGTGTGAGGCACTGGGGTAGTAGATGTAAGCAAATTGGGTTGGACGCAGTCCCTGTCCCACGTGGGGCTCACAGTCTCAATCCTCATTTTACAGATGAACTGACTTTTTCTCATCCTTCCCATGGAAGACAAGACTCCCTCAATTCATTAATTCATTCAGTCATATTTACAGAGTGCTTACCACGTGCAGAGCACTGTATTAAGCACTTGGAAAATCCCATTCAGCAATAGAGACAATCCCTGCTCACACTGGGCTTCCACTCTAGAATGGGGGGAGGACAATCCCATTCCCACCATTCTTCCACCAACAACAAACAATGAAATCCTGGAACATTACTCCTAATTTCACCCTGGAGGGATAATAACTAAAATAATGGTGCCCATTGATTTTAAGGAAGGAGCAACTCTAGCAAAAAGAAATGGACTTTTCTGAATATTCCCATCTTCACTAGCTTTATCTTCCAAACGTAGAAGGAGCTGAACATCTTTCTACAGGACAGTCAGCTCCAACGATGTAGTTTTGGACTATAATAGCCACCTGGAGGTTGAGCTAAATGGTCTCCATTCTGATTTTAGGCAAAACAGCAATGCATCACCTAACAAATGGGGACTTAACGAAGTAAATTATCATGGATTCATTCCTAAATTGCTCATAAAAACTATCTAGGAGTGTTTATGGCTTGTATCCTCCACTTGATCAATTGGATGGAGTCTTGCTTTGACTCTTGGTATTCCCAGTTCTGGTATTTCAGCTTCAGGCGCACAGCCTCTGGAGTTGAAAGAGTGTTGAAGAACTATTGAACTGTCTTTCCTGGAACCAGCTGATGTTTTTGTATCAAGCTGATTCCTGATATGAAAGCAATTCATCCCCAGTCTCTACCTTAGTGGTTGGTAATGTTTTAGCTTGAGAAGATCAGATTCCTTGCTTCCTTGTCTGGCTATGGAATAAAGTCCACTGTACTTCCAATAATAATAATAATTGTAGCATGTGTTAAGCACTTATGATAGGCCAAGCACTGAACTGAAGACAGGGGTAACCATAAGATGATCAGTCTAAGTGGAAGTGAGAATAGATATTGAATTTCCATTTAACAGAGGAAGCAGGCATAGATAACTTAAGTAACTTGCCCAAGATCACCTCAAACAAGTGGCAGAGTTGGGATGAGAACTTTGATCCTCTGATTCATAGGCATGTGCTTTTTCCACTGAACCACACTGCTGCTCTCTTATGGGCAACACTTATCTTTCACCTGACTAATCAATTCTGCCAGCACCTGTAGAGAGCTGATTAAATCCAGATATCATCAGAAGGTGGAAAAAATGCCAAGCCAATGGTCAAACATCACTCATTTCATGCTCTACTTCCAGTCAGGTAAAAGAGGAAATGGCATTTGTAAAACTGTTTCACCTGTAGAGGTAGCGTTAATTGGTGAGCTGGAGAGCAACTGGCACATAGCACAGTACTCTGTATGCAGTAGGCACTCAATAAGTATTATTGATTCGATGTTTGAATAATAATAATGATTGGGCTCTTCTTATGTGCCAAAATCGAGCTAGGATCTGGGGTAGATGCAATACCATCAGATTAGACACAGTCCCTGCCCCATGTGGGGCTCACATTCTAAGAAGGAGTGAGAATTATTTAAAACCCCATTTAACAGATGAGGAAACTGAGGCACAGAGAAGTTAAGTGATTCAACCAAAGGACAAGTGGCAGAACCAGGTTTACAGCCCAAATCTTCTGTCTCCTTGTCCTGCGCCTTTCCCACTTATAGAGGATGTATTTTGAGGATTGATCAGAGTACAAAAGCACTAACAAAGACTAAGCATTTGGATTATCTTAGGTTGTCATGAAACACTATTAATCACAGAAATTCAGAATTTCCAAGAATTCAATGACAAATCAACTTTTGTAAATTCTGAGAAAATATACTTCACATAAAGTGCTCCTTTTAAGGTGTTTTCAAGAACATTATCCTTTTAAATGGAAATTCTCATCTCTCTAGACAAGTCAATGTATATTCTGTACCTGAGCTCCTGGTGGGCAGGAAACATGTCTACCTACTCTGCTGTATTGTACTCCTCCAATCGCATAATACAGAGCTCTGCACCTGGGAAGTGCTCAATAAATACCAGTAATTGATTAAATGATAAAATCAGAGGTGAAAATTGACAGTAAGATTTCTTAGGTGGATCAAAAAAAGTATTTCCTGATTTCAACAATGTATTTACAATAGATTTTCCTTTTTATTTTAGTAATTGATTTATGACCCTAGATTTTACATCTTAAATGAACAGCTTTATTAGTAAGAACAATTAAGTGATATTTAGTACCAATATATTCATTTTTTCAAAACGTCCGACTAACGGTAGCGGGGTAGATGGCAGGAGACTCAAGCAACTCCTGTAAAGTGAACTGCAAGCTGAAAGGACAGTATAAATCAATCGTATTTATTGAGCGCTTACTGTGTGCAGAGCACTGTACCAAGCGCTTAGCACTGTATAAATAGTTTTAAAACAGTGCCAGTGAAGACACTGAAAAATAGCCAAGTGGAAGATCTTGCAGCCGGGCACACTGGCCTGGTGAACAACGCTTGGAAGAGGAATTATCCTCCTAGAGTGCAGACTTTCCAAAGGTCAGGATGCCAAGAAGCAGGTTTGAAGTAGGCACTGAAGGGAGCAAGGACATCAATACAGCAATAGGTTATCTTTACATATGCACAACACTGTCTATCAGGGTCTGGCAGTAATTTACTGGACTTTTCAGCCACACCTGGAGGGGCAATGTAGCCTAGTAGGAATCCTAGTAGGAAGTCAGAGGCACTGGGTTCAAATACTGGCTCTGTCACTTATCTGTGGTGTGATGTTGGGAAAATCACCTAACTTACCTGTGTCTCAGTTTTTTCACCTGTAAAGTGGGAATTAAACAACTGTTCACCCTCCTACTTAGACTGTGAGCCTTATGTGGGACACTGTGATTATCTTGATGTGATTACCCAGGGCTTAGTATGCCCCTTGGCACATAGTAAGAGCTTAATAAATAGTCATTCGTTCATTCAGTTGTAGTTATTGAGCACTTACTGTGTGCAAAGCACTGTACCAGGTGCTTGGGGGGTACACTATAAAACCATAATTATTACTAGTGCAGTGCTTTGCACTCAATAAATACCATTGATTGATATTATTAAATTATATGCATGTGTAGGACTTCAACATCAATACTATCATCTTTTGAAAATGAGTAGTTTACTCACATATAATTTATAATGTTGACTAATGATTCATCTCCTCAGCTTCCTTGTTAGGCAGTTAAAGATTGCTTTTCTCATGTTCTACATATCTAACTTTTGAGGGGGAAAAAAATCTATTGGAGTTGTTATGGACAATTGGTTAAAGACCCATTATTTAGAAGTTGCATTATTTAATCTATAGAGGGTGACAGCTGTGTATTACATGAATATATAGTTATGGACTTTAGAACATTTATTACTTGCTTGATAGTCTATAATGGCTCTGAATGGTCTACTATGTAAGTATATATTTAGTCATTTTGAAAAATGCATATTATTTACTTAGGAAACCTCGTACCAAAGCATGAGAGAACAGATATTGTTTACTTGGTACCATTCTGAGGCAGTGCCAAGTGTTCATAAGTGATTCTAAAACATATATTATTTACCAGTACTAGGTTTGTAGGTTGGTATAAGTGTTTTTAAATGTGAATTACTGCCCTAGACCTGTTTCTTTACAAAAAACTTGCTGGCAACATTAGAGCACAATTTACTCCATTAGCTTCCTACTCTTCAGATACTAACTGTACATTAGAATACACCCTTTAACATCTTAGTTCTTAGACGCTCATCTTGAAATTGGATAAATCTTTCATTTTTACCACATTTCTTCCTTTCTAATTTCTCTCAGCTACTACAATAGCTTTGCTCCATATCTACCATTGACTTCCTCCCTAACACTTCAGCCTCCTGAAGTCTTGACTTCCCTTCATGTCACTGCAGGGGAATGAGCCTCCCAGATCTTTAACATCAATCTCCTCAGGATCTTGAATCTTGAATACAACTGTTTCCCCATTTTTTTTGTCGATTTTAAAAATCAGCACCTCTGAGTTCTCCTTTTCCATCCGAAGTTCCCAGAGTTGTTGTGGGATCTGTGTTGGCTGGTGATATGGCTTATAAAACATCTGCTAATGGAATGCCCTAGTATGAATGCTTCTTATTATTATTATTCCCACTGTTTATAAATATTTTATTACTATCTTTTCTACTAGATTATAGAACACTTATGAGCCCGGCAAATGTCTTGTTTCTGTTGTATTTTCCCAAGACTTTAGTAGTGACTTGCACTCAGTAGAACTCCAATTAATACTACTACAACTACAACTACTATTACTACTATGCCTGCTTTTGCTGTTACTGTTGCCACTACTACTACTACTTCTAGAGCAAAGATGGAAGACAGCTTGTCAAAAGGATCCAAGGCTGGAGTCCACCTGAGGTAGGCTTCCTTTCATCCCTCTCTAGACTTTCTACTGGGTTATTTGAAACACCCTTCTCTCTCCATTTGTGGTTATCCACTTGCTATTTGTAGGGTTTTGGGACTCTAGAGTGGGTAAGAATTTTCCAGTGTCTACTATTTATCAGGCTAAATACAAGGAAACTGTTATTAGCACATTTTAGGAACAACATTTTCCAGAATCAAAACCTCCATTTGTAAAAATGGGTTGCTATTGATTTGTTTTCATGGAGAAATGAAAGCTGATGAATAGGGTGAAATATATTTCGATTCTTATTTCATTTTCTCTTTTTTAACTACAAGGCGATTTGAAATAGGTTTTTATAGTGAAAACAATGTCAAATCCTTCTCTCTGGCTTAATTATTATATGAAAGTGGCTACTGTGATCACACAAAGTTGTCATATTACTAATATAGACTTTCTCACAGTTAAAGTAAATTACTATGATGTTGACTGTACTGGCAAGACTAAATATAATTCTCACTTAAAAAATCCTGACTCTTCTATTAATTTCAATGTGAAACTGTATATAATTAACTGAGAATCAAATTTCACATTTATATCTTGACAAATGAGTTTAATGCTGCTAAGGAGATAATATAAACACAGCACTTTGATTCTGTGCTGCCTTCTCAAATATAACTATATAAACCAGCATTTACCAAAGACATTGGAAATTCACTTTACTCCTGAATACTCCTCTCAAGTAAAAGTTCTGGAATTTAAGAAGCACTTAGTTACTGCATTAGGCCATTTAGGATGCTTCCACCTCTCAATTGACTGTAATTCCAATCTGCTCAAGTGCCCTGTTAATGACCTTCCATCTCTAAGAGAGCTGAGGAATTTGGTGTTTATACTTTGTTTTACTATACCACAAACAGACAGAAGGACAGGTTCCTTTCATTCTAGCTGTACTGCGCTAGAAAGATGTAAACTGTTACCATTACTTTCAAGTGAAAAAGACTAACATTCATACCTCCCAATGAAAGCCCTCATTGACAAAACGAAATCCACTGACACAGGTAGAAGGGAGCCACTTGAGTGTTTTCCATTCCTTATTGTCCAACACCCAGTAATGATATTCAGAGGAGCTAAACAAGTAGTAAAGTTTACCTACATTTTCACACTTTAACTTTGGTAACATACAATATTACTCCAGGAAGAGATGAGATTTTCCTGGAAGATGCTATATCATTTTATGTGTGTGCATGTTATATAATAATAATAATAATAATAACAATAATAATAATGGCATTTATTAAGTGCTTACTATATGCAAAGCATTATTCTAAGCACTGGGGAGGTTAAAAGGTGATCAGGTTGTCTCTCGGGGGGCTCACAGTCTTGATTCCCATTTTCCAGATGAGGTAACTGAGGCACAGAGAAGTTAAGTGACTTGCCCAAAGTCACACAGCTGACAATTGGAGGAGCCTGGATTTGAACCCATGACTTCTGACTCCAAAGCCTGTGCTCTTTCCACTGAGCCATGCTGCTTCTCTATGTGTGTGTTTGTGTGTGTGTGTGTGTGCTTACAAGTGCTTACATGTGTGTATTAAGATATATGAACAAGTATATTGGGGTCAAAACAGTTTTACCTATTTGATTCATTAAATGATTCCCTTTTAGTTCATTCACTGAAATTATCAACCCATATCATAGGATTTTCCATTTTGCTCCACAACCTGCATAGTTGATCCAGTTCTTAATCCTGGTCATTGCTGCATCAGCCCAACAAAAATAGTGACAAAATGTACTTCCACTTTTCCTAAGTAGGGTAAACAGATGACGGCTGAGTATTGAAATTTTGTGTAAAATGCTATTGTGTTTCAGAATCAGGTTGAGTTACTAAATTTAATATAAAGCTCTAATGTCAAGCTCCAGGCACAAGTGTCATCTTTCTTCATAAACCTCAAAGAAAAGCATTAGTGTTTCCTAACATATTTACTCTGAAAATGTTTTGTTGCCAGCAGGAGCCAAAATGAGCTATTCAATTTTCCAGTCTGTAAGAAAATGAACCAACTGTCTTTAGAAGACTGCAATTTCAGTGCTCAAAAAAGAAAACCTCTGATGAAAAACACTGCAGAGTGGAAAGAGCATTGGAATGGAGACAAGAAACACATTCTAGAACCTGAGTCCTATCTTCCACACGTCTCTGTGTGGCCTTGGCCAAGTCACTGAACTTCCCTGTGCCTCAGTTTCCTCAACTGTAAAATGGGAATTAAATACCTAGACTCCTGGCCTTTTAGTCTGTGAGGGACAGGAGCTATGTCTGATCTGATTATTTCGTATCTACCCTAGTGCCTGACACACAGTAAGCTCCTCACAATTATTATTATTTTATTATTATTATTATAAAGCCCAACCTCAGCAATGTGGTATATTTAAATAGCTCAGAAATGTTATCTTTTTTATAGTTTCAATATTTGGTCAAGAAAAGATATTATCAATTGATTTCACATGAAAAGAGGACCTGAAAGAATTTATTTAATTCTCAGGTTTTCAGGATTCCCCACACTCCCCACTATTCCGCAGGCACCTTTAACCCAACAGAAATGAAGTTGACAGCCTGTTAAAAAGCCATCATTTGAACTGTAGGCTTTTTCAGCAAAGTTACCACGTCAATTCTTCAGCACCTCAATCTTTCTTAGATCTCCCTCTGAGATCTCCATCCCAGTTTAGGTCTCTGTTTTCTCTACTGTGCTTCTGAATTATTATGAAACACTCCATGAAGGAACTCAGTCTTTATAGAGACATGAACAAAGGCTTGCCCCCTTCTCTTTCCCATAGTCTCTCTGGCCCATCTCTCTCCCAACCCTTTCTTTCCTCAGGTTTGATCTGTGGATCAACTGAGATGAACCGTGGGACTCATCACTTGAAGAAAGGGAAGAGCATCTTCAGAAACAGGCTTCTTAATAAGGGAGGGAGATTTTAAAATAGGCTCTTGGGGATTAATTATATTTTGTATTTCATCTATTCTCAGCATATATGATTTTCATTGATACTTTCAATCGCTCTAAGACTGTAAACCTGTCGTGGGCAGGGAACATTTCTTACAATTCTGTTGTATTGTACATAGTTCAGTGCTCTGCACACAATAAGTGCTCAATTAGTAAACTGGATTGATTGGTAGATCGCCTATTCTGCTACTGCATCCCGATGCACTTAATCCATTTTCAGTTATGTCTTCTAATGCACATTATTTGTAAGTAGTTTTTGTTCTTTCCTTTTCTTTCTTTAGATTGTGGAATCCTTGAGGGTAGTGAACCTGTGTGTTTCTTCTCTTGTATTCTCCCAACCTCTTAGTACAATGCTTTGCACTCAAATACCACTGACAGAGGTGATCATGATGATGATTGACTAACTGGAACAAATACATTCACAGGGAAGTGATATTTGCATTGTTCTTGGAAGGTGTCCAGGAAGAAGAGATGCAGAGTAGCCTAGTGGATAGAGCACAGGCTTGGGAGTCAGAAGGACCTGAGTTCTAATGCCAGTTCCGCCATGTCTGTTGGATGATCTCGGGCAAGACACTTGATTTTTCTGTGCCTCAGTTACCTCATCTGTAAAATGGGGATTGAGACTGTGAGTTCCGTGTTGGACATATCTCATGTGGGACAAGGACTATGTCCAAACTGATTAACTTACACCTACCTGGCACATAATTAGCATTTTAACTAACACCTTTAAAAAAAAAAAAAGGGAGAGTAACCTAGATTGGACTTGGGAAATTCTAGTATGCCTGGCAACAAAATAAAGAGGAAGACAAAAGAAGAGCTATCTCTCAATTACCTGAAATGTTTGTACACATGTGGAATGAGCAGGGGGAAACAGACATGAGTGTCAGGAGAATCTGGCTGAAGACCTCCTTGATATGCTGAGGTGGAGTGTATTAGCTTTTCTAGCTGCTATCCTCCACTAGAGGATTTAAACCGTGTAGGAAAAGTAGGAAGGAAGAAAAAGGGAGGTGGGGTGCATACCCTGCCCTCAAGGAACTCAATACCCGGCTCAAATGCCTGGGAACAGGGCAGTAATGATGATAATGGTACTTGATAAGTGCTCACTATGTGCCAAGCCCTGTGATGGGTGCTTAGAACCGACACTTAAATGTGTCGCATGGGGTTCACAGTCTAAGGGGGTGGAAGAAAAGGTATTTGATTTCTATTTTACAGATGAAGAACTGAGCCACATAGAAAGTGACTTAAGTCACAGAGAAAACAAGTGGTGTATACAGGAGTAGAATCCAGATCTTCTGACTTAAAGGCCTTTGCTCTCTCCACTAGGCTAACCTTCCCAAGGATGCTAACCACCTCAGGGGGGCTGAATGTCTAGGAAATAAGTGAGGTTTTTGAGATGACTTCTTTGTAATTGACGAATCCATTTATGGCACAGTGGCTAGAGCACGGGCCTGGAGTCAGAAGGTCATGGGCTCTAATCCCGGCTCTGCTACTTATCTGCTGTGTGACCTTGGGCAACTCATTTCATTTCTCTGGGCTTCAGGTACCTCATCTGTAGAATGGGGATTGAGACTGTGAGCACCACGTGGGACGGGGACAATGTCCAACCTGATCTGCTTGTATACACCCTAGAGCTTAGTACAATGCCTGGCATATAGTTAAGCACTTAACAAATACCATAATTATTATTTTGGTCAGAATCTGCAAGGAAAAATGAAACTCTGAAAGGAAAAATGAAACCTCTGGCACCAAACTACTGGATGGATAACCTCTTGCAGACGAGAGAATCATTTCTTTACCCAACCTTGGGATCCAATATTGGTTAGGGAAGGCCTGCTTTCCCCTTTCTATCTTTTGTTAACTCTTCCTGGACTTTCACCTCAGAATAGGCAAAATGATCAAAACATGAAGTCAGAAAGAAACCTCTAAGACCCAGGGAAAATACAAGGAACATGAGCTTTCTCTTGAGAAGTAGAAGGCCAGAAGGGGCTTTAGAAACTCCCGGGGTAAAGAAAATCTGGAGCAGCACAGGGAAGAGAATTTATCAAAAATGTAAATTAGAGACCAATCCACTTTTCCCATTCTGAAGGATACTGCTCCATGCCCACCCACAGTGCTTCTCTTGAAAGGTAATACTGTAGCTTTTAACTGTTCTATTCTAAAGCTATAGAATCTCAGTGTAACAAAATAGTCACCATGGTGAAAGTAGAAAAAAGTCTCAAGTTTTCCAGGCTTTTTTTTTCTTAGGAAGGATGGGAGGCTGGAAGAAATAGACGTGAAGTGACAATCAGGCAGACTTTCATGCCAATCAAGAGTCAGACTAGAGAATGCAGCCAAAGGGGAAAGACCCTTCTTCCTGGGCTCAAGAAAACAAGTTTCAGAGAAACCCAGGAATATGAAAACAAGAGAACTAACTGCAAATGCTCCTGCCACATGACTGAACCTGAGATTGGAAATGTCAGTGCAATTAAAACCACTGTGAAATTGTGCTTTGTCGTTTTGCTTTTTTAAAAAACTGAAAATAGATATTAGTCATACGGATTGGGATAAATGTGAAAACTGTAAATAACATAGACATTGATAATGCTGGGAGTCTCCGATCAGGAGCAGAATTTTTTCCCAGATTTTCACCAGTATTCATTGAGACATACATTAACAAATGTAAAAATAAAGAACGAGCAAGCCATTATAATAGACATACTGATTAAATAATTAACAAATAAATACATGAATTAATAATAATAATAGCAATACTTACTATTATGGTATTTGTTAAGTTCTTACTATGTGCCAAGCACTGTTCTAAGAACTGGGATAGACACAAGGTAATGCAGTTGTCCCACGTGAGGCCCACTGTCTTATTCCCCATTTTACAGATGAAGTAACTGAGGCACAGGGAAGTTAAGTGGCTTGCCTAAGGTCACAGAGCAGACAAGTGGTGGAGCAGGGATTAGAACCCATGTCCTCTGATTCCCAAGCCTGTGCCCTTTCCACTAAGCCACACTTCTTCTGGATGGCCTGACAGGAAAGTGAGTGGAAGCAGCATGGCTTAGTGGAAAGCTTGGCCTGTGGTTTGATGATAAGTCACTTCTCTGTGTTTCAGGGTCCTTATATGTAAAATGGGGATAAAATATCTATCTCTCCCTTCTTGTGTTTGTATCTTTTATGATTATCTGGTGTCTACCCGAGCTCCTGGCACAGGGCTCAGCACAAAGTAACCACTCAATGAATCCTATTATAATAGTCATCATCAGGAAATGAATGCCTCCTGGAAGAGAGGGAAATTTAAGAGAACTTTGAAGGGAGGGTGCTGATGATGGTTTAGGGGAAAGGGAAGGGTTATTAGTTGATTGGTTATATTTCCCGGCATATTTGGAAGGCTTGAGACTAACAATTACAATTCAGTTCCCAAAAAATATCATTTTCAATGAACAAAACGTAGAGAAGCAGCGTGGTTCAGTGGAAAGAGTCCGGGCTTTGGAGTCAGAGGTCATGGGTTCAAATCCCAGCTCCGCTGCTTGTCAGTTGTGTGACTTTGAGCAAGTCACTTCACTTCTCTGAGCCTCAGTTCCCTCATCTGTAAAATGGGGATGAAGACTGGGAGCCCCCCTTGGGACAACCTGATCACCTTGTAACCTCCCCAGTGCTTAGAACAGTGTTTGGCACACAGTAAGCACTTAACAAATACCAACATTATTATTATTATTATTATTATTATTATTATTATTACAGTTCTTTGTTTTAAATCTCTGTCTACTGTTAACTCAATCAATCACTCTCTTAAATCCTTTAAATCTCTCGGAGCCTTTCCTTTTCCTATGGATGGAGTAAATAATAGCAGCTCCGTACATTGCTTAAGTCTTCATTTATTGTGTAACAATACATTTGAAAGACGAGTCCCTACCCAGATGAAATTAGCTTTAGCTGGAAACCAGTTTGCTGCTACTTCTTTTTTAGATATGATCTTTGTCCACACGTTGGTTGGGTATTGCATTCTTCCTGCTCTACTTGTTTCCGTTGCTGGATTAAGTGCCACCATTTTTCCCATGACTCCTTGCCCTTCTATTTCTCCTCTTCCTACCAAATGTGATCGTAAGATTCAGTTGAGTAAGCAGGAGACAAAAAGCAAGACGTCAGTGAGTCCTAATCAGTCCATCAATCAGTGAATCCATCAGTGATATATATTGAGTGCTTACTGTGTGCAGAGCACTATACTAAGCACGTAGAAGAGTTCAGTGCAATGGTCTTGGTAGACACGATCCCTGCCTACAAAGAGTCTACAGTCTACGGGGGAGATAGACATTAAAATAATTTTCAGGTATGGGAAATGAGAGAATATGTATTTGTATATAAATGCCACAGAACTGACGGTGGGGTGAATATCAATTTCTTAAGGGGTACAGATCTGAGTGCATAGGTGATGTAGAAGGGAGGGCGAACTGGAGAAATGAGGGCCAAGTCAGGGAAAGTCTCTTGGAAGAGATGGCTTCGAAGGTGGGAAGAGTGGTCATCTGTCAGATATGAAGTGCAAGGGAGTTCCAGCCCTGAGAGAGGATATAGGCAAGGGATCAGCTACAAAACAGATTAGATCAAGGTACAGTGATTAGGTAGGCATTTGAGGAGTCAAATCTGCAGCTTGGGCTGTAGTAGGAGATCAGCAAAGTAAGGTGGTGTTGGAGGAGATGACAGTGCCTTAAAGTCAATGAAAAGGAGTTTCTGTGTGATGAGGACATGGAGATGGGCAACTGGAGGAAATTTTGAGGAGTAGGAAATCTTTCAAATTTCAAACCTTCAAATTTTTGAGGTAAGTCAACCTCACTCCCAAACTATGTATAAACAGCCTTGATGTCTCATACCTGAATGAAAGATTTCCTCTTTTGTCAATTTATCTTTGGAAAGGCCACAAAGAATTTTCAAAAATCCTACCATCCTGATGCAAAATTTAAACATCTCACAAATAAATAAGGATCAAGACCAATTCTGGTGTCAAGATGAAGGTGTGAGATTTTATTTTTATTTTATTTTTTAAGAAGAGCTTATATTTAAAGAATTATATTTCAATGTTTTTCTTTCCCTATGGATTAGAAGAGCAGTTCCTAAATCTTTCATTTAATTTTAGCCTTAAATAATTATTTGTCACTGTTAAGACATGAGCTTAAACCAGGACTATTCTCCTAAGGTATCTAAATAAACAGTGAACCAAACACACTTTCTGTGCCATGGATATAGTCTGTAGCAAGTTTTGATCTACTTTCCATGCCTTTGCTCTTTCAAATGTCTGTGGCAGGATCAGTTTAGCTTCTTATGTTTGTTCTTTCAACTATCCAGCAATCTCCTAAGTGACCACTTCAGTGTGATAAACAACTTAATCCCAGTCATTCCAAGTATGTAGTGCAGCACTTTCCTCTGTTTATTTTTTCTTTTTTATGTACAAAACAATTCAAATGACATGAACAAGTAGATACTTAGAGTAAATTTGTTGGGGGAAGCATAATTAGTTTTTCTTCAACTTGTACAGCAGAAATAAAAACCATTCAAAGAAATTTTAGGTGAGTGAAAAGACTATGGTTTCAATCAATAATGGTTTTTCTGAGCACTCTACTAAGCACTTGGGAGAGTACAATTCGATAGAATTGGGAGTAGACACAATCCCAGAAATTGAGTCTCAGTCTCAAAAATGACCCATAACTTTTCACTTAAAATTCAATATTAAGCTCAAAGACTTTAAAGAAAAGGATCTTCACCTGCCCCAAAATGATATACTTACTTAATAGATGGATGCTTAGTCTACAACCTTAAAAATGGCTTACTCTTATTGAGTAACCCAATGTCACAGGCTCAGGGCAGTTTCTTAAAGACAATGATGTCTGCTATTTTGAAATGGGCTCGGTACTATAACATAACATTTGCATTCTTGATAAACCTTGCGTATAGGAAAATTAGGGTTGCAAAATTGGGGTAGCAATTTTCCCCTTATGCTAGGACTATGCAGCATAGAGTGATGGATTGACAATTATTTATGAGAGCAGGCAACCTAATATTCTAAGTCCCAAAGTGGCCTTCAAGGTCTAAAGGTTGTCATCTGTCTATCCTGCCCAAATTTGCCATATAATTTTGGCTTCTTCATTGCTTCATTGCACATAGTAAGTGCTTAACAAATACCATTATTATTATTATTATTATTATTATTATTATTATTATTATTATTATTATTATTATTATTATTATTTCTCTGAAGTCACATGGCCTAAAAAGTCCTCCACTGTCCAGGAACTGTAAGGCAAAAATCAAGGTAATTATGTTGCATGTGTTGAGTAACCTCAGAAGGTAACACAATAATTGAAGGATGTATAACGAAGTTAAATTATGTAGGCAAATGGCCAACAGCAGTTCATCTTTCATATATGATATCATCCTATAGAGAAGAACTATTTATTTGCCTTTCTTTGCCAGCCTGTTTTGTCACCCAGTTTGAAGGACTAGCCCTTTTTCATTACATTGGAGAAGAAATCATTATGACCCTGTGGAGTCTTTTGCTATGTTTACAGAGTGAAAGGCAAGCTGCATATTAAATATAGTTTGGAAATTGCATCAACATTCTTTAAACAGCTGTAAACGCACATCACTATTACAAGAACATTAAATATAACCAAAATGATCACCATGTATACAAATACATAAATGCCAAAACCAGAAGCTTTTCTTCTAAAATATGTTACTAAAAATATGCTGCAAAATGAAAGGAAATTAATATTGTGGAAAATTCTTTGAAAACTAAAATCTCAGTTCCATGGTAACAATGTATTATAACGTTAGGCAGCAATCACATGTATAATTAGAGTGGTAATTATATGCATATTTATAACATCAATATATGTTCCTCAATTTGTTTATCATAAAACAGATAACATCCTGAAAATGATTAATTCAAAATTTTCTCACTTAATACAGAGCTAGAAGATCCTAAAATTGTGATTTGTAATTTTTAAATGGAAAAAGTATTTGGTAGTAGAGAGTGTTTCAAAGAACATAAAATATTAACTTTGCTGCACTTCCAACGATTTGAGGGAATGAAGCATTGGCATTTAAATGTGAAAATTACCCATAATTTTAGGCTTTTAAATGAAAAACTGAAAAAGAGAGAATGCAAACTTGAAGAAGTATCCCCAGGAACTGAAATGCCTCTTTATATTTTGACCTTTTCTGCACCCGTCATCGGCACAACCAAGTCAGGAGCTGGGGTGCTAATGCGAATCCCAGTCGTATGACCTTGACATCTGGGTCACATGATCTAGACATGTGGGCAGGAACTGCAGTTGTCTTCCTCTAGAAATAGGCAACAACCTCCCCCTTCCCCCTCCCAAGATGAAAGCAATATAAGGCTAATTAAGCCTCCAGTTCATCTCCAGCATTATATCTGAACTGAAGGAGAAGGTTCAAAGGGAAGAGAAGCTGGGGCTGGGCTAAAATCGGGATAGGATTTTGATACAGTCTCTTCTTCCATTATTGTTCTATTGGACTCTTCCAAGTGCTTAGTAAGTACTCAATAAATGATTGATTGAGAATAATGCAGGCTTCCAGGGATCCAAGTCCAGATTTTAGCACAGTGCCTGGCACAGAGTAAGCGCTTAACAAACACCATAATTATTATTATTATTATTCTAGTCCCAGCTCTGCTATGGGCCTGCTATGAGTCGATGAATCTCTGAGTCTCAGATTCATCATCTGTAAAAACGGGGATAAAATAGATTGTGAGCCCCATGTGGGAAGGGGCTATATCCAATCTAATAATCAGTTGAAAGAAGGAATGGTGGGAGAAGGGAATCTTACATTGTTCTAATTGCAAACCTGAGTTAAGTGCAAGATTGCTGGGCCCTGTGTCAAGTAAAATATGCAAATGAGGGAAGCTCCTCTGTATATCTATTTTGTAGCGTAGAGAAGGATGCCTATTCACTATCTTCTACTATACCTTAATTCATAGTCTTCATTCTTCTCAAGATAACCTACTTGCTGTCCTGCATTCTTATCCTGGGGCTATTTGCTCTGCTATAAATCCAACAGTGCTTTCAGATATCATCATTCTCCAAGATTTTAACATCATGCCATTAAAATTGGGTGCAAACCACTCTGGATACACTGCTTGACTCGATATCATTTGGAGAATATTACGTGGTGGCCAGCCAATCAAGCAAATAATCAATGATGTTCATTGTGCATGTACTGTGTACAACTCACTGTACTAAGTTTTCTGGATGGGAAAACAGAAGATGAGGTTAGTGAAAGAGGTGATAATTATGAGCTAACTTTATTCCACAAACAGGGCTAAGAGTTGTAGCTGATTCTTCAGCTACATGAGTGTCATTGCACGTTTCAGCCAACAAATCAAAGTTTCCTCCTGAAACAAATGAAGCGGGTCTCATACCCTGAATGAGAAAGCGGTAGCTGCAACGGAAAACCCAGAATGATTGAAAACAACAGAAAGCATCACTAGATGAACATTCAAAGCAGAAAGAACAGCTTCTACACATCTGAAAACAGGTGAGATTAAACTGAAAAGACAGCACCATAAGATGAGCTCAACAACAGATGTTCTGGTCTCCAACTGTTCTTCTGAGGAAATGACAGGCAGAGTGATAGGAGGAGAATGCAGAAGGCCAGAAATCCAAGATAGTAAAACCCAACTAGAATAAAACTTTGACTCTTATCCTGACTCTTCAGTGCTCAGATGCCTAGAAATCAAAAATAAAATGGAAAGTTTAGAAAATATGAGACCTGGGAAATCAGTCTGGTCTTCACAAACACCCCTAGCCTACTCTGCCCTGTAGGGTGTAGGAATGGGGCATTTTCATCTTTCATAAGTGCAGTACCCTTATACTAGGATTTGGGCCCTTTATACAGTCCTCCAGCACTTATGTACATATCCAAAATTTATTTAGTTACATTAACAGCTGTCTCCCCTCTATGCTGTAAGCTTGTGGTGGGCAGGGAAGGTGGCTACCAACTCTGTTATACTGTACTCTCCCAAGTGCTTAGAACAGAGTTCTGCACACAGTAAGTGCTCAATAAATACAGTTGATTGATTGATGGATTGATTTCAGGCCAGTGAGGGTAAATTGTCACTAGGGAATCTCACACATGAAAATAACAGCATTAATGGGGCCTTAGCCCCATAAGAGAAAATATTTTTAGGCTGGAATGAATGTAAGAATCATAATGATGCCTCTCTTCTGTCAAAATATGGTTTTTAAGTAACTCCACATTAGCAAACTTTAAAAAGTTGAATGGAAATAAATCATTGTACCTAATGGAAAGAGCCCAAGACTAGGAGTCAGGAGACCTGGGTCCTAGTCCCAACTCTACCATTGGCCCATGGTATGGTCTTGGGCAAGTCATCTTACCTCTCATATTCTTCATCTCTAAAACAGGGATAAATTAGATTATGTAGGACAGGGAATGTTTCTGAGTGAATAATCTGGTTTTGATCCCAGTGCTTAGCACACAGTCAGTGTTTAATAAATGTCATAATTATTATTAGAGGACTGGTAATATACCTACATTCTCTATGGAGAAACTGAGAAAGAATTTGGACAAGTGACTAGTCCCAAATTGCTCAGCTAATTTGGATAAGATTCAGGGCTAGGATCAGGAAGCAAGGGAAAAAATATATTGGAATTTCTGATTGAAAATAAATAATAATAATAATGGTGTGTGTTAAGCGCTTACTATGTGCCAAGCACTTTTCTAAGCTCTGGGGGAGATAAAGGTAATCAGGTTGTCCCAGGTGGGGCTCACAGTCTTTATCCTCATTTTACGGATGAGGTAACTGAGGCACAGAGAAGTTAAGTGACTTGCCCAAAGTCACCCAGCTGACAAGTGGTGGAGCGGGATTAGAACCCACAACCTCTGACTCCCTAGCCTATGTTCTTTCCACTAAGCCACTCTGCTTCTCCAAATAGGAATTATATTTTCACTGAGCAATGACCCGACTGATTGTCCATGGTATTTCCTAGAAAAGGAGCAGAGGAATGGTAAAAGAAGAATTTTAATGCAAGTATTGAAACACTAGGCCATATCACTTTTTAAAAATCCAAGGGAAGCAGTGAAATAATTTGTGTGGACTAAAGAATATATATTAGAGGTTAAGGGGATAGTGGTAGGTGTTTTGTTGGATATTGAAACAGGGGCAACCGATGCACTCCAACTTAGTAGAGAGCCCATTTAATATAGTTTTATAAGATTTTCAGAAGAACGAGACAAATATGGTTAGGCTAGAGGTAGCAAAAAGTGTAAAAACAGTGAACAAAAATATGCTAAATGAAATCTGTTATTTACATTAACACTTAAACAAGGAAAAAATTGTTTTACTAATAAAGACAAAGGTAACAATGCACTTGTGATAATCAAGTTTTCGATATATCTGCATCATTTTAAATACCACTCATGTAGAGCAGCATTAAGATGAATGTAAAAGCAGACTAGCAAAAATAAGGGCAGCAAGCCAGCAGAGAAGACATGGATTGGGTTCTGAGTTCAGAGTTCAGATCAGTCACTAATTTACTGGGTGACGGGACATAACATGATATCCTTGGTACCTTGGTTTCCCATCACTAAAGCAAAACAACTCCTTTTTTTTTCTTTTTATTGTATCTGTTAACCATTTACTATGTGTCAAACACTGTTCTAAGCACAGGGGAAGGTACAAGTTAATGAGGTCGGACACAGTCCCTGTCCTATATGGGGCTCGCTGTAGAAGTAGGAGGGAGAACGTGTATCCCCATTCTGCAGTTGAGGAAACTGAGGCACAGAGAAGTTAAGTGACTTGTCCAAGATCATACAGCAAGCAATTGGCAGAACCGGGATTGGAACCCAGGTCCTTCTGACGCCCAGGCTCATTCTCTCTCCTCTAGGCCATGCTGCTCCTCACTCCTTATTCATTCATCAGTTATTACTAAAGTGCACTGAGCCTATCCATTAATGTTCTACTAGGCACTTAGGAATATAATAATTCATTTATTTTAGTGCCTGTCCCCCCCCCGCTGCTAGATTGTAAGCTCCCTGAGAGCAGGGATCCTGTCTATAAACCCTGTTGTACTCTCCTGAGTGCTTGGTACAGTGTGCTGCACTGAGTGAGCACTTAATAAATATTCTTGATTGATTGACCATAACTACTGAAGTGCAGTCACCAACAATATGGTATAACCGTGGATATTGGGGGTCCACTGAAACAGACAAAACCAGCCTTGGCTCCACTGAAACAGACAAAGCAGTCTGGTGACAGTAATCAGGAGAGAGCCTTTGAGCAAAGGCTTTGAGAAGATGAGGCTACCAAGAGGCAGGGTGAAGAGTGGAGACAGGCCCTGTCTGGGGCAAATGCATTAATGCAACAAGAGCCTATTCTTAAGGGCAAACATTAGACCAAGGTTTGTCAAGCCCTTCAGTCTTTTCAGCCACACTTGCACACATGAATAGGATCTTATCATCAGTAGCATCAGCTTTTGAATTGAAGATCAGCTCTAAGGCTTTATGTCGGTCCGGTGGAAAAAGCATAGCTTGGGGAATCGGAAGATTCCAGCAGACTACCCCTTGTGCCAGCCCCTTGAACCAAATAGTCACAACCTTCCCAATTTGGCAGTGTGATGCTGGGAGTCTCTGCCTCCCCAGGTCCCACAGAGGGAAGAAGAAAGGGACACGTCACTCCTCCAGGGCCTGAGAGGAGGGAAGCTGCCACCATTAGGTGGCATGGAAAACCTGGTCCATGTGAGTCTCTGCCCAGGACAAACCATTCATTTTGAGGATTTAACCAGTAGTATTGCTGTTGGTAATCACTTCAACTCTGCTGGTCATTCTGGGCCAGACGACTATGGAACAAAATGGCAGCCGCAGCCACAGGAGGTGAGTTCCCTCTCCCCTCTCTTCCCTTCTGTATATCCCAGTCTCTCCCCAACAATTTTCTTTTTCCCCTCCTCTATCTGTAGCACATCCTGCCCATTTCAAATCCCACCTCCATCCCTTCTCTGGGAGATTTTGATACCACTGTCTCCCTTGACCACCACAGGGCTTGGGGTCAGTTTGGTGGAGTTGCCCTCAATGACAGGGGCCTTTTGAGTTAAAGTCAGATCTATTCATGCTTTGGTTGCCCACAAAGGAGCAGCTACAGAGTCAGTACTCGTCCTGTGCCCGTTGCACAGTTGGGTGTGGTCATTCATTTATACATTCAATTGTATTTATTGAGCGCTTACTGTGTGCAGAGCACTGTACTAAGTGCTTGGGAAGTACAAGTTAGCAACATAGAAAGACGGTCCCTACCCAACAATGGGCTCACAGTCTAGAAGGGGGAGAAGACAACAAAACAAAACATGTAGACAGGTGTGTGGTCCTTTCCCTTAAACAGGCATTTCTACCAAGTGACCTGTTCTATTTCCCCACCCCTAGGCTGGGAAGAGTGTTTGTTTCAAGATACTTTAATTAGCATTTAAATGTTTCTATAGCACTTTCCCATTAGTTACCTCGGTTTTCCTTTCACATAGGTGAGAGGTGTGCTAACACCCATTTCACAGAAGAAGAAACTGGGGCATTGACACAACTGTAAACAGACTCCGTATTTTCTTATCTCATCCTAGTCTCTTTTCTTATGGTATCTGTTGAGCATCTACTATGTGCCAGGCACTGCACTGAATGCTGGAGGTGGTTACGAGCTAATCAGTTGGACATAGTCCATGTCCCACATGGGAATTGCAGTCTTAATCCCCATTTTACTGATGAGGTAATTGAGGCACAAAGGAGTTGTGACTTCCCCAAGGTCACACAGCAGAAAAGTGGCAGAGCCGAGATTAGAACCCAGGCCCGTGCTCTATTCACTAGGCCATGCTGCTTCCTGAAATTGCTCTTTCTACTAAATCATGCTTCCTTAAAAGTTTGAGAAATCACAGGACTTAGACTTGTGAATGTATTGCATACCTACATATTCCTTTAACTGTTTGTTCACGCAACAGGATAATAACTTCAGGCTGGATCATTATCCTGAAATGCTCAAACTTGTTCAAAGTATATTCCTTTAGATCAGGTGCCTTTAAAAGAAAAGAAACATACTACTGGACGATGATATTTGTATGCTGCTCTCTGAAATGCCAGAAAATTAGAACTATCAAGAGAAAGGGCAGTTTGGTGGTCACTGCTGCATCATTATAGAGACCTTGACCAGATTCAACTGGTGGAACATTCACTTCACAGGTTGTTTCCTTTTTTTTTTTGAATTATGACAAAGATGATACTGCATTTGCACCAAATTCATCAGATTCTGTTAAGGACATTTGAAACTAAATGTCTTAAAATTGTTTGAATGTAAAAATGAGACATTTTGATTACGCAGGTAACATCCTTGGCATCCATAGAGTATTAAAACAAAACGAAACACCTACTAAACTTTTAACTACTGTCTTCTATTCAACTGCTATGGAAATTAAGGAGAGCATTATATTCCTGTATTACTATGTTTTACACCATCAACTCTAATGGGGTGCCTTTCCTAATAAACAATTCAGGAGTTTTTTTGTCCTACTAGTTGAGCCCAAACGAATATCTTTTTAAAATTACAATAAACTGAGGGTTAAAATATAATTTATATTACACTTCTGTTAAACTTGGCTTTCATCTGTGATTCACTTGGGTATGAATTGGAGGAAGAGATGTGAAGTTGTCAGATGTGAATTGGGAGGCCAAGGGGAGCATAGGGGAAGTGGAGGAGGCCCTACTTAGTGGGGATTAGGATTTATCGTGGGTGAATAGATGACAGTATGGCCTGTGTAGAAGACATTTACTTACTCGTCTGGATTTCCTTTCATTCAAGTAGCAGTTACTAGACAGTTGTATCCACTTAGTTAAGCCATGACATTTACAGATGTTTACATCTGAACTCTTTTCATTGCTTTTTGAGTTGTGGTCATTTCAAACAATAGAAGAAAAAGTCATGGGGTCATCTATGGTCTGAGGCGAGCAGGTCAATCAGTCAGTTAATTATATTTATTGAGTACTCACCGAGTGCAGAATACTGTACTGAGCTCTTGGGAGGGTATAATATACCAAAATAACAGATCGGTTCCCTGCCCACAACAAATTTACAGTCTAGAATGGGTGAAGAGGACCTGCAGCAGAGAAGTTTGAGGTTGGCAAGTCAGCTGACTTGCCAGCAAACACTGGATAAGAGATAAACTTCTATTGTCCCATTCAAAACACGCAGTTTAAGAGGCAGGAAAAATACATATTCTATCCCCATTTTCTAAAGGAGGAAACAGAGACAGAGAAGTTAAGTGACTTATTCAAGGTCACACAGTAGGCAAGTCACCAACCTGAGAATTGAAACCAGATCTCTTGATTCCCAGTCCTGTATTCTTTCCACTAGGCCATACTGTTTTCTATTCACCACGATAAATCCTAATCCCCACTAAGTAGGGCCTCCTTCACTTTCCCTATGCTCCCCTTGACCTCCCAATTCACATCTGACAACTTCACATCTCTTCTTCCAATGCCACCAACATTAAAGAAGTGATAATAATAATAATAATGGCATTTATTAAGTGCTTACTATGTGCAAAGCACTGTTCTAAGCACTGGGATCTAGGAGGGAGATGGAACTATTATGGTTGCCTTTTATGGTTGGTTACCCACCTTGGCCTGGTTCTAAGCCCATCCTGGCCACCCCCAAGATTTAGGGATCCCAGATGTCACAGGTGGTAAGGGAACCCTTATGAAGGCAAGGCTACCATATATACACAATATATATATACTTGATATATATCAATATATATAGTCAAATATCAGAGTGGATTCTGATTTCAGGTCATGGAACTGGCCTGATGGGGAGGATTGGGATACAGAGGGTGAGTCAGGTTAATGGTGGGCACCAAGGACACAGAGGAGCTTGGGGGAGGAGGGAATGGAGAGATTGGGGATGAGGGTGAAGAGTAGGCCAGTCTTACATTGAACGATCCAGTTTTCAGCTAATCTGCCCCCAATCCAGAATGAATTTGATGACTGATTGATTGATTGAATTCAGTTCTGCCAATATTTTTTATTAAAGTCTCCCCAATTCCCTCCTCTTCAGCTCCCATGTCTGGGTTTGGCAGCTCAGAGTGATGATGATTATGGTACTATTTCTTAAGTGCTTACTATGTGCCAAGCACTGTTCTAAACACTGGATAATGATAGTACTTGTGAAGAGCTTACTATGTGTTAAGCACTGTTCTAAGCGCTGGGGGAGATACTAAGTAATCAGGTTGTCCCACATGGGGCTCACAGGCTTAATCCCCATTTTATAGATAGGGAACTGCGGCACAGAGAAGTGAAATGACTGGCCCAAGGTCACACAGCAGACAAGTGGAGGAGGTGGGATTAGAACCGATGACCTCTGACTACAAAGCCCGGGCTCTAGCCACTGTGCCACGGCCAGGAAAGGGAAGACAGAGAAAGGGAAATTTCATTCAGTAATCAGAGGGTGGGTGGGGGGGGTGGGGGAAAAAGAGAGAGAGAGAGAGAGAGAGAGAGAGAGAGAGAGAGAGAGAGAGAGAACGGAAAGCCTAAATTATATGGGTTCAAATCCCAGCTCCGCCAATTGTCAGCTGTGTGACTTTGAGCAAGTCACTTAACTTCTCTGTGCCTCAGTTCCCTCATCTGTAAAATGGGGGTGAACCCTGTGAGCCCCCTGAGGGACAACCTGATTACCTTGTACCCCCCCCACCCAGTGCTTAAAGCAGTGCTTTCCACATAGTAAGCGCTTAATAAATGCCATCATCATTATTATTATATATAAAATTTATTCCACGAGGCAAATTGAATGATATAATTGTTTAGGTGCAATGGATTGAACTTCACTTTCAGGAGGAATGTAATCAGTTAGCAATATTAGAGCTTCCCTAAAGGGAGGAATACACTCATACATTAGTTGCACACAGATGAGGTGGCTGGCTCTTACCTGGTGCTCTCCCTATAGGGGAGGAACCCACTGACGTTCCCTGTCTGCAGCGGGGCACCTGGCTCCCACCCATGGACCCTCAACAAGACACTCACCCGTCCCGTGGCCCTTCCTTCAGTGTGTTGGTCTGGTTGCAGAGTGGCCATCTAACATTCTGGACAGAGAGAGAGAGACTCGTGGATTGCTGTTGCTCCTACTGCTGCTGCCCATCTCGATGTTCTGTCCAGAAGGTCAGAGGTCACAGGTATTTATATCACCTGTGGCTCAGGCCATTCCCATTTCTGTCCTCTGCTTGCTCAATCTCTGCCCCTTTCATCCCCCATACCTTAGTTGGTTGGCACGGGGGTGAGGGACATCTATCTTTCCGCCCCGCTCCCCTCCGGCCAGAGAAGTTGATCAGAGGTGGCATTTGGATCTCGGGATGGCCGATGCCCAGGGTCACCTTGGCACACTCACTCACTCTCAGGCTGCTGTGGATCCCTTAGCCAGAAATCTTTGTCAAACTGCAGATTTGAACTTGCAGAAAATAGCCCAGAGAGTAACAACAGCGTCACCTTCAAATGCAGAGGATAATATTATATATGTATGTATATATGGTATTATGTATGAATAACTAAGCATTGCTGATTGTCCTTTGCACTCAATGCACATTTGCATAAGGCACCGAGCTGTTTAAAGAGCCATGAATTCCGTGCGGGTTTGGGCTGTGTATTTCATGGAATGAGTTCACATGCCCTTCAGGGGCAAACCCTAGTTTGGAAAAAAAGAACTGAGAAACAGTGAAAATCCATTTTTAATGCAGTGAACTAGTCAAGCATTAAAATTCCAGGTGCATAAACATGCTAGAAGAGAGAGGATGTTCTGGCTGGCATCAAAGTGTTAACTAATCATTGAACATGGGAATGTTGAATCACCAACTAGGGCTGTTGGTGACATGATTAATCACATTGTTTAATTATGTCACCCACCTGCCTTGGGGCAAAAAATGAACACTTTTATAAAGTTTGTGCTTTTAGAAGACTCAGAATTGGAGGAGAAAGCATAGAGAAATAATTTGAAGATGGTATTTTTGATGACATCCTTTGTTAGCCCTTTACATTTCATCCTTTAAGGAAGGATTCTGGGCCTTGGCCACTGACTCACATTGCTTTTCACCAAATGAATATAAGACTTAGCTGAATATAAGATTTAGTTGAATGCAGAAATGTTCTATCTTGTGCATAACCAACAAAGTCCCTTGAACTCCTGAAGAGTCTCTAGTTAATAATTGTGCTATTTTGTATGTGCTTACATATTTTTCATGTGCTTACAGTTTCCCAAGGACTGTACTAGGCTCCGAAGTAATAATAATTATGATATATGCCAAGCACTTACTATGTGCCAAACACTGTACTCAGCACTAGGGTAGACAGAGGATAATCAGGCAGCCCCTGCTCACATGGGGCTCACAGTCTTAAGTAGTAGGGAGAATGTTATTTAATCTCCATTTCATAGATGAGGAAACTGAATCACAGAGAAGTTAAGTGATTGCCCAGTTCACAGAGTAGGCAAGTGACAGAGCCAAGATTGGAACCCAGGTCCTCTGACTCCCCCTATATTCCTTCCACCAGGAAAAGATGCTGCTCGAGGTTGATATAAAGTAGGCAAATTGCACATTTATTTGGGGGTTTTGCTTCACTCAATGCTCAAGCATTTAATCCCCCACATAGCTGCTTGAGAGATTAAACATGGAAGGCCTCCTAGAAGAGATGTGATTTCTGAAGAGCCTTGGAAAAGTGGAGAGTTCTGTTTACCAGATACATTTTCCTCTGATGATAAAGTTCATTTTAAGGGTGAAAGAGTCAGCACTCAAAGAATAGTTTCTCTTACTAAATAATCATATTTCTCCTTGGTCAAAATGGTATTCTGAGGAAAAGACTTTCCCAAAATACCTGCCTGCCCTACAAGAATAACCTTGGGATACAGAAAGACATTGGGTCGAAGTGAGGAAGCAGATATATGGGGGAGTGACTCAATTAGCATGATGGGAAAAGCCTTAGTGAGCTGATAGTTTTCCTTCTCACCTTCATTTTCCTGTGATCCCTGTTCTGATGTCAACTCTTTGGAGAATACTGCCTGCGTTGTTTAAAATTATACATTCAATGTCAGCTTTGTGCTCTGAGGAATATTTAATGGGAGACATCATTCACTTTGCATAGAAATTAGTTCTGCAGTGTGAAAACTGACTTCAGGTGAATTCTACTTAAAAACTGCACACGAGAGCAGGAAGAACCTGAAAGCAAACAATATCACTATCAGGAAAGTGTCTCACCCACATTATGGAGGTGTATTTACTAAACTGCAATGAGTGTCATTCATGGGAAAAGAGGTCTTTGAACTGCATGGGAAACCCACAGGCTCTATTTCTGATTTTTTTTTCTTTTAAACCAGCATCTACTGAAAGCCAACTGTGGACAAAGCACTGTATATAAAGCACTTGGGACATAAAATAGCTGTAGAAAACCTAGTCCCTCCCTAATGGAAGAGACAAAGCGGATGTACATTGCAGATGATACCATTACATGAAAGAGTGATGCAAATGATAAAAAGCACAAGCAATTAAATAACTAGGGAATAACTACATGAACAAAAACTCATATGAGGGCTAAGGCAGCTGGAAAATTAGTCTGGAAAGGTAAACCTGGAGAAGGTAGCTTTCTAGTTTGGCTTTGAAGGTGGCAAGGAAGGTGGTTTGGCATACCTGAATAAAAAACAGATTCCATCTAGGGGAGAGAGCATGAGCAATTCATCAGAAACATGAAGCTCACAAGCAAGGTCCAGATAGGGTAACTTGTCAGGGCAGAGAGTGTGAGTTAGAATGCAGCAGGAAGAGAGAAGGAATAGATTAAAGAGAAAAACAGCTGGTTGAAACCCTGAAACCAGTGCCTATGAGTTGTTTTTGGCAAAGACAAAGTGACTAGCCACTGGATGTTTGTGAAGAGGGGAGTGATCTATTAAGAATAGTACTTTAAAAGGACGACTGATGTAACTGTACGTAGGTGACATTGAAGCAGGTAGCTTGAGGTGTATTACCAATAATAATTATTAGCAATAACAATTGTAGTAGTTGTTAAGTGCTTACTATATGCCAAGCACTGGGGTAGATACAAGATAATCAGGTCCCACATGGGGCTCACTGTCTATGTAGGAGGGAGAATAGATATTGAAATCCCATTTTGCAGATGAGAAAACTGAGGTACAAAGAAGTTAAATCACTTGCTCAAAGTCACACAACAAAGTGGTGGAGCTGGGATTAGAACCCAGGTCTTCTGACTCCCAAGTCCATGCTCTTTCCAATAGGTCATACTGCTTCACCCATAAATTTGGAGAGGAATTTGGAGGGGACTTCCCTATGAAGTTTGCTAAGGGTGAATTTCCTGTCCAAAGCTACACTGACAGTGAAAGTTTCATCTACTCTAAGGAAGCAGGCAACAGAAGAAATAACCCACACCCTTTTTTCCCCCAAAGAGGGACCTTTTTGGAGATTCTTATTTGGATGACGCAACTGTACTTATGTTACCTAAAAGTTTTCTGAAGTGAGACTGGGAGGATGTGATTGTTTTATGGTGCTTTGGAAATGTGGGGCAGGAGGCAGCAGTGGAAGAACTCAAGGCTACGAATCATAGAAAGGGGTTTAGCTCCAACATTCTGGACATTATTAGCTGTATGACTTTCCCCAAGGTCCTTCAAGGAAACAGCGTGGATCAGTGGAAAGAGCCCAGGCTTGGGAGTCAGAGGTCATGGGTTCTAATCCCGGCTCCACCACTTGTCAGCTGTGTGACTTTGGGCAAGTCACTTCACTTCTCTGTGCCTCAGTTCCCTCATCTGTAAAATGGGGATTAAGACTGTTAGCCCCATGTGGGACAACCTGATCACCTTGTATCCCCCCAGCGCTTAGAACAGTGCTTTGCACATAGTAAGCACTTTACAAATGCCATCATTATCATTATTCTGGGTCTTGGTTACCCCATCTCATTCTTAAAGGAATGATTTGAGGATAAAAGAGATGGTTTGTATCCAAGTATTTTTAAAATAGTGGCACAACATTAGAATAAATTATTATTGTTATTAAAAATGCCAATTAAAATCATTGTTACATAATTACCATTATCCTTTGTTTGAATTGCATTGTTTTAGTGTAAAAGTTGTAAATTTGCCCAGAACCTTAACAGCTTCATAAAATAATTAGTAAATAAATAAATCTGACAGAGATAACAGAAGCAGATAAGAGAAAAAAGAAACCCCAAAAAAGGAAATGAGGGAGAGATATAATTGAATATGGAGCTTTGATAAATTGAGAGTAAGGGGAGCAGTTGTGAATTTAGAAGGTAAGTACAAAAATGGATGTTTCCCATACTAGAGAATCACTAGCAATGGCTTGACCAGAAATGCAAAGGGGAATGGAAACACTTTTTAACCAAAAGATCTACTCAGGAATAAAAGGAAGCTCTGCAAAGATATAATGGCAATAAAATCAGGGAATATTTTTATATGATGCATATAGAAAGGCAGCGATTATTATTCCCATTTTGCAGATGAGTAAACTGAGGAACAGTTAAGAGACTTGCCCATGGTCACATGGCATATGGTTGTCAAAGTTTGAATTCAAACCTGGGTCCTCTGGCTACCAAATCGGTGCTCTTCCACCTCACTATGCTGCTTCCCCTGATAAATGCCTTCCAGCAACAGGCTTGCCTCCCTCTGTGATGGAGAAACACTGGATCCATACTGGTGGACAATTGAAGGAAACCACTAATATCTCTGATCCTTCCCTTTACTGCCTGCCAGGAAAGAAAGGAGGGAAAGCAATGCAAAAATACTGAAGGTACAACAGGAGAGGCACTGTGGAGGCCGCAGCCCCTCTATTTGGTGACTAAATGGACAAAGGATCTACAAGAGTGTTAGGAGTTTGTGGAGGTGAGGGATCAGGAGGGGATTTGGAGGCTTTTACTCAAGTACAGAAGTTTGTGAAATCTGTAGGTTAGGCAATAGAGGAGAGTTATTGCAAAGTTGTCATTTGGTGGCGTCCAGTCGTAGCTGCAGAAGCTACAGGTTCAGGAAGAATACTAATAAAAATAACAATAATAATAATAGTCACCTATTTAAATAAAACAATAATAATAGGAAAATTGCCACTATCACCCATCATTAACTGTTTAGCAGTTTAACCTGTAAAGGAACTTCTGGGGAAGTTAGGGGCAGGCTTCACTCAATCAATCAATCGCATTTCTTAAATGTTTATTGTGTGCAGAGCACTGTATTAAGTGTTTGGTAGAGTGCAATACCATAGAGTTGGGAGACATGATCCCTGCCCTCTAGAAGCTTCCTAGGAGTCCTGGAAGGAAGAGCCCAATGCCCCTCATCATCTCTCCCTCTTAAGCAAAGATCAGCTTGACCACTCTGGACACACAGGGTATTTCTTTTCCCACACCTAAAATGTATAAATGAATCTGATTTCACTCATGAGATGTTATGAAGCTAATAACTGAGGCTATAATTTTGTCAAAATTCCCACTTGGGATTCAGATTGTTTTGAATCCTAATGCCATGTTGGTGTCACATTCTGTCTTTGAATCCTCCAAGGGACACACTAGCTTTCCCAGATCTGATTCCTGACATCTTTATTGTCCTTACATCATCAGACATTGAGCTATCTAAGTAGTGAAATTCAGTGAGATCATTCAACTCTGCTTCACCAGTGTTGATTCTTAACTATGTTTGGTTTTGCCAGTTGGAGATTAGTACATAATCTTGGTCTTCTTCAAATTCATCATCAATCAAGAGCACTTTTGGGTTCTGAGAAACAGGTCAAAATCACCTGTCTATCTTTTGTACCTGGGGACTCCCAGAATGCAGCCATCTGGGAAGAGGAGCCTCTGTTTGAGTAACTCAGAAACTTTTAATGATGCTCTCAATCTGCTGAAGGATTGAAACTGGATCCTGACAAATACGAGAGGACTTCTGGTGCACAGCCACATTTTTGAACAGGCCTGGCCCCTGACTGGCCCTGATGGTGAGGTTGTAGTGTGGTTGCTTTGAGTCGTAAATTGGTCCTAGTTACCCACCAGCACTAAAAGTCTCAGTTTTTAGAGTCATTCTCATATATGGATAGTTATAGCATTATTGTTATGATTACTGTTTTCATTCGTTCTTTCAGGATTTAGAATCCCAAAAACTATCAACTGCTGGTATTTAAAATCTGTCTTCATGTCTTTCTTGAAAATTAAACTTAATAAGGCTAGCTCTAAAATTACTTGAAAGCACAAAAGGACATGAACCAAAAAATCTTTCCATCAATTCTTGTTCATTTTCTTTGCACATTTATTTAATTTTAAATGAATCTTGACAAGAGCTCAAAATTGGGGGCACTGCTAAGACACTTTCATTTTCCACTGGGGCCTCTCTCTGGGTTCATGTACCACTTTTAACCATGGCAGCATGGGTGGGGGGGAATCCTGCATTCCTGGAAAGAAGGGTTTTAAGCAAATCACTTTTTTTCTTAATTCATTTCTTCTGGCTATTTCCTTAATGTCCTTACTGCTGTAATACAGGATAATGGAGCTTGTAAGCCCTGAACAGGTAGTTATGGACTGATCATTTCAAAGGTCAAAGCATTCGGGGAGAACACTCATTAGACTATGCCCATCATATTTTATAATTTCTAATAGATCTAAATATCTATCTACACACTAAATGCAGTTGCTGCTCTCTGCAGAGATTCAAGGAATTCTCCATTATAATACTTTGCCTTTTTCGTGAATACTCTACTCTGCCATAAGTCTTCACTGTATTAGCTGAAGGCATCCCATGGAAACTTAGCCTTGTCTAAACTGCTCTTGCAAGGCATATCATAAGGAGCACTTATTAATATCTAACAATAACTAGGTAAAACATTGTTTTGTTTGGAAGATGAAATTGTTTGAAAAACTGCCCTACCATATTAACTGAATTTCAACATGTTCTATACTTTCAGGAAGCTAGTTAACTCTTTTAAATGGCTTTGAAAAGTGGCTTAGAAATTGTCATATATTACCAAACTTTTACATGACTCTGTTTTTATAAATGGAGATCCAACTGAGCCCAGAATTTCAACGGGAAAGTGAATATTAATTAAATGAATGGAATCCTTCTGTTTCCCTATAGCCAATACATTTATGAAGTGGAAAATCTTTTCAATATGGTCCCAGGCTGGAGGGACAGAAGAGGAGGAAACTCACCACAGTTTCTGGAGAAGGTGTGAACATAGGGAAACCCAGAAACTCAGATCCAGCAAAATGGCACAGCAGAGGAGAGGATTTAAGGTAAAAATTGCTTAACCAAGCAGAGACGTTGGATTACATTAATGGGGCCATGGTGGTGGGAAAAAAAGAGCTGAGAATTGCACTGTCCACATGACGGTGAAAGTAGGCCCAGATAGTTTTAAAATCAAGTGGGGGAAAGTGCCTTGAATCACTGAATGAGATTGACACGGTGTTTTTCTTTTGCCATGGGAAAAGATATACAGGCTGTTCTGTGATGAGAAGAACAGTATTTGCTTCGAAATGAGTGAAACCTCTGTTACATTTTAGCAAACGAAATATGGGATCAACGTTGCAGCCCCGTTAAGAAGCCACATGGGATGGCTACCACCTTCCTCTGAAAAGATCTTCCCTCCACCAAATGAAGAACCACAGACTGTATGTAGGTTCCAGGTTATAGAGTCACTTTCTATTTGAGGCATCTGGTTTGAATAGAAAGGATGGAAATGTAAATGGAAGAGCTACATAGACACATGCACACCTTTACACATGAAATAGACCATAGATCATTTCTGAGTCGTCTGAGATCCCAGAACTAACCCAACCTAATCATGATTCAATGGATTTCCAAAAGCTGTGATTTCACAAATGTATTTGGAGGATATAAAATGAGTTGAAACCATTTTAAGTTAAAGAAACAATATTAATTGACATGTATTGCACCACTCTATAGAGTGTAGTGTGAACAGTTACACTAAGTGTGTGTGAATTCATTTGTCAGTCCTGTCACTTCCGTTTTAAGATGTGTTATATGCTATGATTTACAGGTACTAAGGGACCAAAAAGGAAGGCATCACCATTTCACACCAAGAAATGTTCCAATTATACACTGTTACCTGTATTAGCAATTGACTATTGCAGATACGCAAAGGAATGGGTCTATATTTCTATGGCACTAATTGATATATGTGTGAATATGCTAATACAGTTCACAATTTTTAAGATTCCTCATGAGGGCTGGGGCTCCAATACTTATTAATTGTTTATATCTAGCAACTACTTTGAAATAAGTTAGTAGATCTTAAGCTGCTACTTAGATCATGTAAATATGGTTTCATTTATGGTTCCTACACTGTAAACAGTACTTAGCTCTTGGCTACGTATGTCAAAATGAAGCAATAAAAACAAACAGTACAGAGTACCCAAATGAATTAAAGTGATCTATGGGAAAAATAATTAAATGTAATGGCATGTCATCACTCATTCATCAAGTACTTCTTTCCCTTTTAAGAATGCAATATCCACGGAAATTCTGGAGCAAATGTTGCCGTTCCACAGCTATCTATCCTTTAAGGCCAAATTTTCAGTGCTATTTAAAAATATTATCAAAAGCAGTGGGAAAAGTCTCCATTTATGGGAAAAGTATTGAAATAAATTCACCATCCTCGTTTAAAATGCGGAATCAGGTTGAAGCTGTTTTTAGTTGTTAACAGTTTTGTGGTTTTCTACCTCTTAAGAGTGTTAAGCTCCTTTGTGGCAGGAAAGGTGTCACTTCTTTATTCTGTACTTCCCAAGTGCCTAGTACCAATCACTGCACTAGGGTGCATTCAATATATGTTGCTGCTACTATTACTACTATTATCACTACTACTAATAATGGCATTTTTAAACTTTATAGAAAATGGAAATTATTACTCTGTATTTGCAGGGTGTAAACATTTCTTTGTCAGTCATTTCCCATTTTAATAAAGTCAGTGTGGAAGTATTAGCGGACCATGACACACTGTGATAAGCTCATTTCTATTTTTGAAAAGTATTTCATACAGCCATATAAATCACTGGTGGTTTGATTCCCGAAAGGATATAAATTGTGACTTTCTGACTTTCCCAAAAGCTTTCTATTTCAGTAGAAAGTATTGGTCACTGGAAAGATCATTTTCTTTATGACAAAAACCTGGTAAAATTCTCCAGAATCTTTAACAGTGTCACAACTTCTTTAAAGTATTCTGTAGAGGGACTATGTTGACCATCTTGAGTTGCAGTAAATGATTCAATTTTAAATTGCTATGCAATTGCCATTAGAAAATTAGGCAAGCATGAGATGAAGGAAAAGTTTTAGAACAATAAAGTCTCATTCAATGCTATACTCTGATCTTTTACCATTAGAAAAATATTTTAACCTGATATTAACATTAGTTACTTAAAGTCAAATGATTTATTTTCTTTGGTAAATTGCCTGGCAACAGATATATGGTCACTGTTTTTATAATAGAAGAATTTGTGGTGGGGGGTTGGGGGTGGAGGGGACTCTGCACATGAAACCTATTGATGATAATTCTAATATTTACCCCACTCTTACACTGAACCATTTCCCAGAGGCCCTCCAAAGATCTAGTAGAATTACTGGGATTATATAAATCATCTTCTTCTGCTGCTTCAGAAGAGAAAGGTCAGAGAGAAAATAAAATGGCTATAAAATCACTTGCACAGGAAGTGGTTATAAAGGGAGGGAGAAACATAAGGGAATATTTTCTGTTGATATGTTCAAGTCTCTCATTTGAAGAAAAAATATTTTACATAATTGGAAAAGAAGTCGCTGAAAGGACACAATAGATTATTTAGTGATTGTCAGACATATGGATAAATGTTTTCACATTCTTTAAACCTAACTACTAGTGAGTTGAACAGGAAAGAGAACAGTCTATTTATTAGCCTAACTAGCATAAATATTTCAGGAAGTTGTAGAGGCTCAAAATATCAATAAGTTCAAGAAAGATTGAGATATAATTAATGGTTACCAGAGGGAACGTTAGTGATGAGGGAACATTAGGGGCATTAGATAATCCATCCATAACCATTAGAATGGATACCAAGGAAGCCAACCATTACATAGTTATTCCAAGGATCCCATTGCCACTATATGAGACAGAAAATTAGACTGGATAGACTGCTGACTTGACTCAATAACCTTCATGGTTTTGTGTTCTTAAAATAACTGGACTTAAGGAATTCAGTGACAATGAAAAGGAGTGCTACAAGACACATTCTTAAATTAGTAAATGCATGATCAGTGAAGAAAGTTAGCTGCTTAGCAGAGTGCACTAGCAGTAGTGGTAGCTTGTACTGAGTGCCTATTTGGTATGGTGTACTGTATTAGGTGCTTGGAAACTACAGAATGGCCAAGTAATGCACTTTCTGTCCACAGAGAGTTTACACATTACCTAACAGGGAACGACAAGAATAAAAATATACATAATTCTGTCAAGATAACTAAATTAATCAGACATACAGGAATGCTAAAGAGGGTTTAAATCAAAGAACAAAGTCTGTGTGGTCAGGAAGACCCACTGAGGGAGAATATGGCCAGGATTAGGCAAGGGTAATGAGGACAGCCTGCACCCATTGGCTTTGTACATCAGTGGAAATAGTGGCTACATTCCTTTCCCAGGTCTGGCCTTCAGATACTAACCATTAAGATGATCATAATCCTGGTCATTTTAGGTGGGGAAGATGCAAGTACAAATGTAAGTTGCCTAAAGATAAGGGAATCAAAGAGACACAAACAGGAGAAGGAAGATGGCGATAAGGAGGAAGAGAGGGAAAGGGGTGGAGGGGGAAATGGTTGAAGAGGACCAAGATGATCCAGGTCTCCAAGGGTTAATGCAGCTCGGGGTACTGACCCATCCTGGACAAGGGCTCTCAGGCTGGCTATGATGACCACTTTACAGCTTGTTAAAGATTCAAATATCATCTGTCCATCAGGCATGGGGGCCTGATATCAGAGTTGCTGGGACAGCCACTCAGAAAAGATAGTGGTCTGTGATTCCCAAAACAGCCTTCTCCTCCCAGAATGATCCCTTCAAAAGTTACTTTTGTCCCAGTGATTAGCTCTGCCTCGTCAGAAGAAAACTTTTACGTCACTTGAAAATTCCTTTCTAAAAATATGCCTGGCCTCAACCAAGCCAGAGTCATCAGCTCATTCTTATTTTAAATTTTGAGTCATCAAGCTTCAACCATTAGACCACACAGACATCTTTATTTGAATGTCATCTTAATAGAATAATCATAGATGCTTACTCATTATTTTCATGTTTCTTATTGATATTTATCATGATATTTTGGTGCCTGAAAAGAGATATATATATCCATATGTATTTCTATATAGAGTACATCTATAATTTACTTCAGTATCTGCCTCGCCCCTAGACTGTAAGTTCCTTGTGGGCAGGGATCATGTCTACCAACTCTATTGTGTTGAACTCTCCCAAGTATTTTGTAAAGTGCTACACACCCAGGAAGTGCTCAATGTATACCACTGCTGATGACTGATGATATCTTGTGTTCACTGCACACCTACAATGCAGACCATTGTATTAAGTGCTTGAGAAAGTACAGGAGAATTAGTAGACATGTTCCTCGACCCCAAGAAGTTAACCTCCTACTTCATTACGTTAGCTTCACTTAACTCAAAGGTGTTGGTTTCTTTCAAATATTCAGAACAGAACAGAGAAGCAGAATGGCCTAGTGGAAAGATAGTGGACCCAGGAGTCAGAATTCTAATCCAAGCTCTACTACTTACCTGCTAAATTAACCTTGGGTAAATTCTCGGGCCCTCAATTTCCTCATCTGTAAAATGGGCATAAAATATCCTGTCTTTCTTCCTCAGACTGTGAGCGACAGGGACTATGTCTTTTATTGCCTTGCATCTTCTCCAGTGCTTTGTACAGTATTTGACACAAGGTAAGCACTTTCCAATAATAATAATAATAATGGTTGTTGTTGTTATTGTACCATTATTATCCACCCTAAGCCCCACAGCACTTATGGTGTGTATTTATAAATTATGTAGATATTATATTACACAGTGCTGTTCACACAATAAGCACTCAACAAATAGTCCTGATGATGGTTGATGATACTAACTCATAAGCAGAAGTTGAGGGGGCTCAAAGTTGCATAAATAAACATGACTAAAAGAATGGAATACAGGTCAAAGGAGGAAACCTAAAGAATTGAGGTTTTAGTTCAGAAAAGGGCAGCTTGACAGGGAAAAACAATATCTCAAAGGGATTTTATGGGGAAGATACCAAATAGTTGTTTCACACATTTATTGTGCTCTACTGAGGAATACATAGGCTTCAATCAATGCATCAAGATTATTTACTGAGTGCCTACAGTATGCAGAGTGCTGAAATAAGCTCTTGGAAGAATACAATAGAGATAGAAGACATGATTCCTCCCCTCAAGAAACCACCATCTAAGGGGGAAAAATGAATGTAAGAGAGTTTTCAGTTGGGCACAAGGAATAACTAGACTGTCAGAGTGATCAAACATTGGACATACTACCAAGAGAGAAAAAAAATAATAGCAATAATAATAATGGCATTTGTTAAGTGCTTACTGTGTGCCAAGCACTGTTCTAAGCGCTGGGGTAGATACAAGGTCATCAGGTTGTCCCACATGATGATGATGATGATGATGATGATGATGATGGCATTTATTAAGCGCTTACTATGTGCAAAGCACTGTTCTAAGCACTGGGGAGGTTACAAGGTGATCAGGTTGTCCCCCGGGGGGCTCACAGTCTTAATCCCCATTTTACAGACGAGGTCACCGAGGCCCAGAGAAGTTAAGTGACTTGCCCAAAGTCACACAGCTGACAATTGGCGGAGCTGGGATTTGAACCCATGACCTCTGACTCCAAAGCCCGTGCTCTTTCCACTGAGCCACGCTGCTTCACATGGGGCTAATGGTCTTAATCCCCATTTTACAGATGAGGCAAATGAGGCACAGTGAAGTGAAGTGACTCGCCAAAGGTCACACAGCAGACAAGTGGCAGAGCTGGGATTAGAACCCACGTCCTCTGACTCCCAAGCCCGGGGGCTCTTGCCACTAGGCCATGCTGTTTCTCATGGTATTTGTTAAGTGCTTACTATGTGCCAGACACTGTACTAAGTGCTGGGGTGGATACAAGCAAATTGGGTTGGACATAGTGCCTGTCTCACGTGGAGCTCACTGTCTCAATCCCCATTTTACAGATGAGGTCACTGAGGCTCAGAGAAGTGAAGTGAGTTGCCCACAGTCACACAGCAGACAAGTGGCCAAGCTGGGATTGGAACCCATGACCTTCTGACTCCCAAACTCCCAGGCCTGTGCTCTACTCACTAAGCCATGCTGTTTCCCTAAGAAAAGGTGTCTCCATTCCTGAAGTCCTTTAAGAAGAAGAGAATAGACATCTATTATGGATGGTCTAACTATTCACTTTTCTAGAGGAAGGGGGCTTCGTCAGATTATCTCAGAGGGACCTTCTAGATTGAATGATTTAATGATTCTCCAGAAGTCCAGATGTTTTCGATGTGTGAACCTGCCAATATACTGCATTGCCACTTTTACTCATAAGCTAAGGGTTTCAGCAAATGCCTGAACGCCGTGACCAATTTGGTTGAAAATCATATTTCAACCATGGTTCCAAATCCTGATCCCAAGTACCAAGTACTCATGGGCAGACATGTCCACTGCCTCTCTCAGTCTCTAATTTTCCATTCTATCTTGACAACCAAGACACCACCTTCAGGGCTTCACCCTATTTCTGTTCTGATCCCCAACTTCAGCAATCTCACTTCAAACACTAGGTTCTTGGGGAATCTGCTCCGGCCCATAATGACCCATGGGGTGAAGAGAATTCCCACTGGATGTCTTGGATGTTTCCCTGTTCTCTCCCTTGTCCTTCTTGTCCACTATCTGACTTCATTCTTGCCTCCCACCTGCTCAGTGGAAAGAGCACAGGATTTGGAGTCAGAGATCATGGGTTCAAATTCTGGATCTGCCAGTTGTCAGCTGCGTGACTTTGGGCAAGTCATTTAACTTCTCTGGGCCTCAGTTACCTCATCTGTAAAATGGGGATTAGGACTGCAAGTCCCACGTGGGACAACCTGATCACCTTGTATCCTCCCCAACGCTTAGAACAGTGATTTGCACATAGTAAGCACATAACAAATGCCATCATCATTATTTCTCTCCGGGTGTCACCTGAGAAAGAAATGTCCTAATAATATTCTCAAAAAGACAGTTAACAGTCACTGCTATACATACATAAAATAAATGTGTATTTTTCCTTGTATAGTACATTTCATTTTTTCCTCATCTTTTCCTAAAAGACCCTGAAAAATTGCTTATTGACAGCCTGAGAAATATATATTAATCAGATTAGGATGGTTAGCTGATGGTTCAGGAGCTTTTTTCTTCTACTAAAGCTTGCTTTCCTCAAAAGATTGCAGGCAACATACAGGATTGAAGCAAATCTTATGATAAAATTACCTCTAAATATCTTTGAGCAAACAGTACTCACTGTGACTTCATGTTTTCTCTTCCTTCTGTGTCCACAGACAGCAGGAAGCCCTCTTGTTGACTATGACAGTGTTTGATAATAACCTTTCTCTCCTCCTTGTATTACTTCGAGTGCACATCGTTTGAGATGTATAATGTGTTGGGAAGCTCCCACAGTCCACCTCAATTGGCCGGCACCATACCATCCACATCCTCTCTGCACGCCATTTTCTAAAATCCAATTTTCCAGCTGAGTAGATTGAAGCACACACTATTTTCTGGTATCCCATGAATTTTCATCTATGGAACGGGCAGAAAAGTGTGTCCTGACTTACACTGCTCCCTTCCCTCAGTTAGGGGAAAGATGAAACAACTTCATTGTAGATTACATTTTCCCCCATTCCCGCACCATCCTGAAATACTTCAGAAAGCTTAAATGACACCTGTGAAATAATGGAAATAAAAATAGAGAAAAAAGCCAAAGAAACCAGAAAGGAAATTTAGAAACAAAAGTCTCAGAAGGACACTCTTTTATGATGCAATTTACAGGACTAGCGGATGGATGAAATATTAGGTCATTGGTGGGTAGAGTGCTGAAATCTGCATATTAAGACTAATGAAATTTTATGAAGAGAAAGGAAAGAGCACAGTTTTTGGAAAGCAGGTGGATGGCTAGGGCAATATGAAGAAGTTAAATCCAAACATTGGACTGTAGTCAAAAAAATAAGTGGGATGATTTGACACGAGGATAGTAACTGATAACAAGCCAATTGCAGATAATAATAATAATAATGGCACTTATTAAGTACTTACTATGTGCAAAGCACTGTTCTAAGCGCTGGGGAGGTTACAAGGTGATCAGATTGTCCCACAGGGGGCTCACAGTCTTGATCCCCATTTTACAGATGAGGTAACTGAGGCCCAGAGAAGTTAAGTGACTTGCCCAAAGTTACACAGCTGACAATTGGCAAAGCCAGGATTTGAACCCATGACCTCTGACTCCAAAGCCCGTGCTCTTTCCACTGAGCCACGCTGCTTCTCGTGGCTGTAGGACCTGTAGACAGGTTCCTATGTGCTCAGCACTGTTCTAAGTGCTGGGCTTTATTGGGTAGGGACTGTCTCCACATGTTGCCGACCTGTAGTTCCCAAGCATCCAGCACAGTGCTCTGCACACAGCAAGCACTCAACAAATACAATTGAATGAGTGAATGAAAAGTAATGAGGTTGTCCCACATGGGGCTCACAGTCTTCATCCCCACTTTACAGAATCCGTATTTTACAAAATCCCCATTTTAGAGAAGAAGCGTAGCCCAGTGGAAAGAACCCAGGCTTGGGAGTCAGAGGTCGTGGGCTCCAATCCCGGCTCCACCACCTATCAGCTTTGTGTCCCTGGGCAAGTCACTTAACTTCTCTGGGCCTCAGTTACCTCATCTGTAAAATGGGGATCAAGACTGTGAGCCTCAAGTGGGACAACCTGATAACCTTGTATCTATTCCAGTGCTTAGAACAGTGCTTGGCACATAGTGAGCACTTAACAAATACCAACATTATTATTATTATAGATGAGGAAACTGAGGCCCAGAGAAGTGACAGGGCCAAAGTCACCCAGCTGACAAGTGGCGGAGCCAGGACTAGAACCCATGACCTCCGACTCCCAAGCCCGGGCTCCTTCCACCGAGCCATGCTGCTTCTCTGGGTAGGGCCCATCTCTGTTGCCTATTTGTCCTCTCCCAAGCACTCTGCATGCAGTAAGTGCTCAATAAATACGATTGAATGAGCGCTTAGTCCAGTGCTCTGTATGCAGTAAGCTGATTGATGGAAAGAATAAGGAATGAACGAATAAGCGCCTAAGCAATTCCGTGATCACGATTATTGATTATGAGGGTCCTAGTGGGGTGGAAGGGAGTGGGCGGGGGGCCCCGAACCGCCGCCATTTTAAAGATAGCGAAACCTAACAAAAGTCCTATGAGAATAGGTGATTCAGAGAATGAGGCAAGAGTGGCATTTTTGGTAACATCCTGGATGGCTAAGCAGTGCTATTTGGGTAAGAAAATGGAGATGGGGAGGCTTAGAAAAGAGAGCACAAGTCTAAGAGTAAAGAAACCTGGGGTCCTATCCAAGCTCTGCTTCTTGCTTGCTGTGTGTGACCTTGGGCAAGTCACTTAACTTCTCTGTACCTGTTTCCTCATCTGTAAAATGGAGATTAAATATCTGTTCTCCTCCCACTTAGGTTGTGAGCTCCACGTGGATCAAGGACTGTGTCTGATCTGATTATATTCTCTCTACCCCAGTACAGTGCCTGGCACATAATAAATGCTTAACAAATGTTATTATTATTATTATTTCTATTACTACTATCATTGTTGTTGCAATTATGCCACTGGGGACACTTCTAGCAGCCAAACCAGGGTTGTTTCCCTGAGGATTATTCTATCAAAGAGTTACTTACCACAAAGCAAATAATCATTAGCAATTAATTGAGCACCTTCTGGGTGCTGAAGACTATACTAAGTGCTTGGGAGAGTACGAAAGAATTAGTAGATCCTTGCCCTCAAGGATCGACTTCTGGTCTATCTAAGAGAGATAGACACAAATAATTACAGATGGGGAAGCACGAGAGTACATAAATAAGTATTTCGTTGCTTCAGGGTGTATGGTAACTTTCAAGTGCTAAGTGGTCCAGGAGCTGAAGTGGAATTGGTGGGGCAATAAAATGAGAAGTTTGGAGATTATTGGAATCCAGAACCAAAATCACCCTTTTTCCACTAGGCCTCACTGAGGCAGAGGCCCTCTGAGAAATAGTTGAACTGTCTCCATGGGATTCACACTGACATGTAAATGAGGTTTCCACTGCAGGTAGAACTTCGAAGAATGACTCTTTGGTCTGATGGTAAACTGGCTGAGTACAGCCACCATTCACTCTTATGTATTTATCCCCATCCTCTCTCACAAAGCAGTTCCTAAATGCGATTGAATGTCTCCTAGAATCATGCACCCAGAGACTTTCAGATAAGTATAGCCTACTTTTTTAGAATTAGCACAATGATACTGACTGACGATTAGCCTGAAAAACACTAACACATTCTAGTCTGAACCAGGCAAACCATTTGCATGGCCAAAGAGCTCCATCACAGATTTCACTGGGTTGAGATTGTGAGCAGTATGTGGGATAGGGACTGTAACCAACCTGATTTGCTTGCATCCACCCCAGTGTTTAGTACAGTGCCTGGCACCTAGTAAGCACTAACAAATACCATAATTATTATTAGTAGTATTATTATTATTTTATTATTATAGGATGTCATCATTCAGTTTGGCAACATAGACATTACAAACAGTCCTTGACATACGTTGCATGTCCAACGCTTAGAACAGTGCTTTGCAAATAGTAAGTGCTTAATAAATGCCATTATTATTATTAAGATGAAGGACATTTAAATAGCATTTCTGAATTTGCACCATTTCAGCTTTACAGGATATTGGTTTTAGCTTTACAACATCCGCTTCCTTTTCACCAATAGGTCTATAGGGGAGGGTCCTGTGTGGTGGTAAATGAGAGTCACAGGGAAATAAAGAAATAATTTTCAAAGCCATATGGGGTAAAAGTTTAAAGAGAGTGGAGGGGGAAGTCAGTTACTTTATCATGGAGCCTCTCTGGTTCAATACAATATATGAATGTAATATATGTATGAATATATGAATGAAAAAAATGAGACATTGGACCTTAGTTCAAGATTACTGTTCTAGAGCCAAGAACAATAGTGTAAAATTTGTTTCAATTTAAGATAGTTTTCAGGAAACAACTATGCTATACACCTAAGGAATGCCTGTTTAAGGAAAACAAGAAGTTCAAGAATTGTGTTGCAAGAATGAGCAAAGAATAATAATAATAATGATGGCATTTATTAAGTGCTTACTGTGTGCAAAGCATTGTTCTAAGCGGTAGGGAGGTTAAAAGGTGATCAGGTTGCCCCTCGGGGGGCTCACAGTCATAATCCCCATATTACAGTTGAGGTAACTGAGGTACTGAGAAGTTAAGTGACTTGCCCAAAGTCACACAGCTGACAATTGGAGGAGTTGGGGTTTGAACCCATGACCTATGACTCCGAAGCCCGTGCTCTTTCCACTGAGCCATGCTGCAATCAGGAGGTTAAGAGAGACAGTGCGACACAAAAATGGCATCATGTTTCAGACCAAATCAAGTCTTTAGAGCACTTGCTATCCAACCTTCTAAGAGCCTCTGAGAACAGACATGCCACATCCAACTTCCTTAGCAGATCCGTCAATAACATCATCTTCAGTGTCAATGTTGTAGTTGGCAAGACAGGATTACCAACAATAAGGTCCTAGAACAGAAGCATTAAAGCCACGCTCATTGTATTCAACATTTGGTTGGGTTGGACACATGGGGAGAATTTCTGACAGCTGGTATTTGGTAAGCTGAAATAGGGGAAAAATACAAGCAGGAAGAACCAAAAACTGTTTTAAAAACTCACAGAAATAAAACACAAAAATAATGTGGCACAGACCGAGACACCTGTAACAGCAGCACCTAGACCAACCTGGACCAGTATTTAGAAATGGATGTGTTCTCTCTCTCTGAGTCACTTAGAACAGAGACTTTGAGAAAACCACAACTCCAAGAGGCAAACTTCAAAGGTGTTAAGCAATGCATCTAGCAATTGCAACATTTAAGGGTCAATCTTTAAATATAGATGATGGTCTTTGCAGTAACCCTGTAAAATTCACACTAAGGATGCAGCTTGAAAAGTGTGGCCTAGTGGAAAGAGTAAGGGCCTGGAAATCAGAGGACCTGTGTTCTATCCCCTGCTCTACCACTTGTCTGCTATATGGCCTTGGGCAAGACAACTTCTCTGCACTTGTTTACTCATCTTTAAAGTGTGGATTAAATCCTACTCCCTCACAACTAGACTGTCAGCCCCATGTGAGACTGGTACTACATCCAACCTGGTAACTTTCCAACTACCCCAGTGCTTGGCACATAGTAAGTGCTTAACAAATACCTTAAAAATTAATTATTAATACACACATATACGTGTATATATAATTTTAACTCCAGGGACAACTAAATATAATTATTTAAAACTTAACAAGCCACAATCACAGTAATTATCCTAACATCCCTATTTTCCATTGTATCAGGTCTCTCTGCCCAAGCCAGCTCACTCGCTATTTACTAACCCAACCAGTCAGGTGAAACCTGTCCAATATTAATTCGCTAATGTCAGGAAGGCACGGTGAAGATAAAGCCTATGATGAAAGTGACAATAATATCGCAATTAACAGCTCCAAACAGATTTGCACTGCCCTGGAGTCAATGTTCTTTGCCTCTTCATTCTGATAGTCAGATTCACTACCACTTTACCAACCACCTCATTTCCCCAAGGTGTATAATTATGGTCTCTGACAGGCATGACCCTCTCATTAATGAACAAGCCAAGGAAGTGAACAGGTCCCAAACACTCCTATTAGACTTTGATAGTACACTTGCATAAGAGGGAAGAATACTTTAGTGGTGACTAGACCCAGTAATCATGTGTCTTGGGTGAGTTAAGTAGATATGTTAAATGAAAAGCTAGTCTCCATAAAGAAGCACCCCTATACAAACATGATTTGCCCATCAATGAATCTCAGAATCATCCTTGATTTTCTTTCCTTGTCTCTTTATGCCAAATCCTGTCTAATCTGAAAGCAAATAATCCTTTCTGGACCACACACGTAATAACCACTTTTTTTTATCATTCCCAGGGCAGATTCTTCATGGTGCTTTTTGCATCTTATATTGAATTTACTGCTGCAAACTACTTTTCCCAGCCTTCAAGTCAAAAATATTTCAACCAAGATGTTCAGCATCAGAATAATATCTTGCATGTGTAGAACATTTTAATTTTTCTCAAATGCTTTCAGCATTTTATTTTCACAACACTTCTGTGAAGTGGCACCTAGTATTATTTTGATTTACAGATTAAGAAATGGAGTCACAACAAGGTTAAGCATCTTGTCCAAGGTCACGCAGCAGGCTAAAGAGCAAGTTGAGACAAAATCCTACATCTTCTGATAAAGATCTAGACTCTTTCCTTAAGACCACATTGTTGCTTTTGAACATCCTTTGTCTCACCCCTCCTCAAATTAAACATGCTCGAATTCAAGCCTCATCACCTGGCTTTATTTATTAACTTTTTCCTGTTCACACCTCCTCAGTCTTCTACTCAAAGGTATCCCTGTTAAGACAATCATTAGGGTTCAAAGATGCTGTTCATATGGAAATTTTTAACTGGATATGTGGGGTTGTGTGACTGATAATCTCTTCTGTATCACATGCATAGAAAGATTGTTCCCTGGTTCACTTATTCCTCTTTGTGGCAATCTTCTAAAAGCATGAGCTCTGGAGTGTTACTCCATTTCCCATTGCTGGGTCTGCCTGCCTCTCATCTATTCTGCTCAAAAAAGGTGTGGTGCAGTGAGCATTTCTTCCTTCCAGTAAGCCCCATTATAACATTTTATTGTCTTGTTGCTCCTCCTACATTACCATTGCACTCAGGACAACCATTCATCAATATTCATAAAGCTACCACGGTTTTGTAATCCGCCTCCTCTCAGTATTCTTCTGAATCATCCCGTTCCGAGGTCCGTGGGGGAAGATAAAGGACAGCATGAATGGGGAATGAGTTCTCTACTCTGTGCAATGGAAAACAGTCTTAACTCCATCCTCTGCTAACTCCCCTCTCTACCCTTAATGCACTGCCTGTATGCTTCCCTCTCAGCCTTGGTTTTGGCCAAATGCTTAGAGCACTGCTCTAGTCTCTGTTCTGCCTGGAGTTGCCTAATGGGTTTGAAGACAGTATAAACAGTTTACAAATGTGCTGCACTGGGGGCAGGGGACATGTCTACTAACTCTGTTGTTGGCTCTGTGCCAGTCACTTCAATTCATTAATTAATTCATTCAATTGTATTTATTGAGTGCTTACTATGTGCAGAGCACTGTACTAAGCGCGTGGGAAGTACAAGTTGGCAACATATAGAGATGGTCCCTACCCAACAACGGGCTCAGTCTAGAAGACTCTTCTGATTCCTCTGTGCAGATTCTCCATCCTAAAGTCCCGGGACCAAAGCTGATTATTAATCGTTCCTGATGGTTGATTCCATCTGCTGTTGCAGCATGACCTCATTTCCGCTCCCTCTCAGTCAGCCATGTTGCCTCCAGGGGAACTCCCACCATCTCTCCTCCATTTTATTCACAAACCTCCATCCCATGCTACCTTGCACCACCCAAAGGGAAAGAGAAAAGCAGATCCTGCATGGGGCTTCCACAAAAGCTTGGGAAGATGGATAGCTGCTGTAGCTGTTGCTATGACTTGGGCTCTGTTAGTGAAGGCCTTGGAATTTTGCTCCTCTTGCCACAGTTCCCTATTGATTTTTGTTTCTATGTTGTGTATTTCTCCTTGACTTTTATGTTATTGTAGTGTTTTATTGTTTCATCACTCTTACATGTCTGTCACTAGTCTCTCCTCTCTCATGTTCTTGGATTGTGATCCCCTTCAAGACCAGGGACTGTGCCTAATTCCCATTTGTGGAGTCTTTCGCAACCTTCAGTACAGTGTTCTACACGCTAAACCTTAATAAATAGTAGCAATTACTATTACTACTACTACTACTTAGCATTTAAATTCTGAAAAAGCAGAGATGTTTGAAAGAATTCTAATTTCATTCATTCATTCAATTGCATTTAAGTGCTTTCTGTGTACAAAGCACTGCACTAAGTGCTTGGGAGAGTACAGTATAAAAATAAACAGACATATTTCCTGCCCATAACAAGCTCTAAAATATTGTCCCCTTATGTGGGAGACAAATGTGTACTGACTAGCCTGGGATCTAGAATACAGAGGAATGGCCTTAATCTTATTCCTCAGGCAACTTAAAGAGCTAAACAAGGAAAAGCACCTTCATTCTGGAGGAAGCAAGTGGGAAGAAATGCTGAGAATTCAAAGAGAAACAGAAGTTGGTTAGAAAAAAATCTAAGCAAGAAATGACTTGGATTCATATAACAATTTGGAAAAAAAGGTCTCTTCTGGAAAAAAAGTAAAGAAATCTGTGCAACTGAATCTTCCCCACGGAGGTATTGAGCACTAATTGAGGGAAAGAAAAAGAGACAGAGAAAATAGCAGAGATAATCATGAAGAGGAAAAGTTAAAGTGCTACTTTTGGCATAGTTTTAGTTATTCAGGTAATTTCTAGGTCAGAATGATTATGTTGTGATTTATAAATCCTAAAGATCCTTAATCTGTACTGAGGTTACATTCTAGACATAAAGGAAGACCAAAATTCAACTGCCATTTTTTTCCTGTTCTTCCTGAAATAAGGTTTCTTTCCTTTTAGTTCAAAATTGTCTCATGCTTCTTCTTTACAGTTTTAAAGCTTAGTCTCCACAAATAATATTGTATCAAATATCCCACTTCCATACTATTAAAAGTAACATAATTTCATCAAGGTATTAAAGACTTCAATCTCTAATGGTGTCATTCTGTATTTTCATGTCTTAGGCTATTGAAATTTAAAAAGATTCTGATTCTGATAATTCCACTTTCCACCTCCCTTTCCACATAAAACTGATTCATAACCTTTTCTCATTTCCTTATCAGCATGACATTTTCCTCCACGTATGAACTGCAGCCCTGTACACGCTATCTGCCAGTTTCAATATCTGCTCACACATATTCCCTCAGCTGCCTTCTTTGAAATGCCATTCAATTGATGTGAACACTCTGAGTATTAACAATTTGGCTCTCTCCTTCGGTGTTGATGTGTTTGCTATGTGTTTGTTGCTACTGAAATTTGGCTGTTACAAGACAAAACAATAATCCTTCAGCCTTAGTTCAAGAGGTTATTCATTTTTGTCTTCTCAATTAAACTGGATGGAAGACAGTGAGCCTGTTGTTAATGCTGCACAAATATTTTCATTGTAAAATATGATTTCCCCCGTAAGTTCCTATTGAAAATTTTCCTCATTTGAGCTTTCTAGTTTAACCTTTCCTATCAGTCACAAAAGCTCTTGTTCAGATTATTGTGATGTAATGTTTTGAGAATGGCTGCAGTGAACTATTAGCATAGAGAACCTACTTCTTCCTCGTTTTGATCCCACCGTCCTTGCTGTCACTCTCCACTAACTCTTAGTCAATCAAACCATTACATTTAAGGGAATTATATTTAATTCCCTCATAGGCCCTTTCCTACCTAGTTCCATTCTTACATAGAAAACTATGTGCTACCAGGGAAATAGACTACATCCGACCTGATTATCTTGTATCCACCCCAGCATTTAGTACAGTGCTTGGCACATTTATTATTATTAAATGCTTAACAAAAAACACAATTACAATTATTGCTGTTATCATCACTGTTATTATTACACACACACACACAGTATACCCTCACATCAAAGTACAGCACAGCAGATATGATCTTTGCAGTGTAATAATAATGGTATTTAAGTGCTTACTTTGTGCTAAGCACTGTACAAGATAATTAAGTCCCAAATGGGGCCCATATTCTAAGTAGGAAGGAGCACAGTTATTGAATCCTCATTTTGAAGATGAGAGAACTGAGGCACAGAGAAGTTAAGTGACTTGACCAAGGTCACTCAACAGGTAAGTGACAGAGTCTAGATTATAACCCAGGTCCTCTGACTCTCAGGCCTGTCCTCTTTCCATTAGGCCATGCTACTTCCCAATAGATATGAAAACAGTGCAGAGACACACTGAGATGTCTGTACTGTATTCATTGCTCTTACAAAGGCATTTGATATCATCATCGGTCCTAGGGTCTGGAAATTGCTGAATTAATTCAGCTGTCCCAAGAAATTCATCAACATCCTCAGGCTACAACATGACAGAAAGACTGGTAGGGTTGTTTGGAGCTGAAGGTTCCACAACTGATCCTTTCCCTGCCACCACTGGAGTGAAGCATCACAATGTGGTAGGCCAATCCTATTCAACCTAATTTAGGCTTGAAGATGCAGCAATGGATCTATAAAGAGGAATCAAAGTACACTCATTCATTCATATGAATGCCTACTGTGTGCAAAGCACTGTACTAAGCGCTTGGAAGAGTACAATAGAAAAATAAACAGATACATTCCTTGCCCACAACAAGCTTACAGTCTAGAGGATATGATCCACTTGGAAATCTTTCCAGCTCAATATGCTACAAGCAACTTCAAAGGTTTCTCATACAGTGTTTTGCACAGATAAACTGTGCTTTAGGGGTTGTCACACATGAAGACACGCAAGTAATTATGAATCCCTTTAAAGATGTAGCACAGTGTATGATTGGACAATAAATGTGCACAAATGGAAGTTATATACCAGCTTGGATGTTCCGAAGGAGAGGTGTGGGGGAAGGGGTGAATACTCTTCTCAGTTCCTCAAACAATTGTCCTCTGCCATCTCACTTGCACTCCATTACCCCTTCAAAACTTGCAACAGGGGTGGCAGAGCCCTGGCTCCCTCATACCTGTGCCCATGAAAGATGCCACCCTCACTACCCCCTTTGTCCCAGTTCTGAAGAACAGTTATGAGTCCCCTGACTTTGTATTGAGGGTGCAGAAACCACTTCAATAGTGATGCCAGCAGCCTTTCATATACACAACCTCAACGTTGGGTATTTCCAGCTCGTGAGTACCCTCCACCTAGTCATGCCAGTTTTTAAGAAACAACAGGAGCATTTTTTTCCATAGAAAGGATAAATGAAAGTAAATTATTAAAACTCTAAAACATTTAATCACTCGGATATTTGGGCATTGTCTTTTTATTGGCACTTTCTTAGATGAAGGCTTATGAGTGATGGTGGTTGAAAAATAAGTACAATAATGACCACTGAATTTTTTGTTCCACCCTGTGGGAATTGAGGGGTTTTGAAAGAAATCAAAGCAATCTGCATTACAATACCTTGCATCCTGTGGGGGGAAACTCACAGAAAAATAATCTTTATCCACCCTTACCACAGTATGGAAGAGTATATATACAGTAGATGAACAAAGTGGTTTGAGTCTAAATCATTTGCCTGCTATTTCTGGAAAACAAAAAAAAAGCCCTTTCTAATTATTATGGATAAAGCACGGATCATACAAATGAATTATAATAGGGTCATTTTAACTTAAGAAGTGAATGTTTTTTGTCATTTGCTCCTTTTTCCCCCCCAAAGGAAAGTACATGCAAGTTCTCATTACAATCCATTTTAGCAGAATGTCTGACTTATTTCTGTTTGTATAATTGCATTGTTCCAAATTCTAATAGTATCTCCTAATCCCAATTGACACATGCAATGGGTACACTTCATCAGCATTAACCAGCGTGGAAGCGTTCTCATGTGGGCAGCAAGAAACTGCATGCATTTGGAGATTGTGTGATCTGGAAATTTCTTGTCATTTATTGGCCCTGTCTGCTGGTAATAAAAGTGAGGCAAAGAGTTGGAACAACACTCTGGCTAAGCAGCCCAAACAAGTTTGGGTCCAAATGATCCGGATTGGTTGCTTCTGGTGAACAAAGTCACCAGATAATGAATCAATCAATCTCAATTACTGGACACTTACTGTGTACAGAGCATTGTATTGGGCACTTGCAGGAGCACAAAATAACAGAGTTGGTAGACCTGTTCCCTGCCCACGATGAGCTTACAGTCCAGAGGAGAAGACAGACATTAATATAAATTACGGATACGTGTGCAAGTGCTGTGGGGCTGAAGGAGGGGTGAATAAAGGGTGCAAATCCAAGTATAAGGGCAACCCAGGAGGAGTGGAAGAAGAAGAAATGAGAGAGTAGACAGGAAAGACCTTTTGGAGGAGATGTTCCTTCAATAAGACTTTAAGGTGGAGTGATCCTCGTCAGATATGAAGAGGGAGGGTGTTCCAGGCCACAGGTAGGACGAGGGTGAGAGGTTGGTGGTGAGACAGGCAAGATCAGGGTACAGTGGGAACGTTGGAATTAAAGGAGTGAAGTGTGTCGGCTGGACTGTAGTAGGAAATCAGGGAGGTAAGGTAGGAGGGGGCAAGGTGCTTGAGTGCTTTAAAGCCGATGGTAAGGAGTTTCTGTTTTATATGGATGTGGATGGAGGTTCTTGGGGAGTGGGGGAAATATGGACTGAACGTTTTTGTAGAAAAATGATCCAGGCAGCAGAGTGAAGTATGAACTGGAGTGGGGAGAGACAGGAGACTGGGAGGCCAGCTAGGAGACTGATACAATTATCAAGGCAGGATAGGATAAGTGCTTGGATCAGCATGGTAGCAGTTTGGATGGAGAGGAAAGGGCAGATTTTAGTAAAGTTTTGAAAGTAGGACTGGCTGGATTTGGTGAAAGATTGAATATGTGGGCTGAATAAGAGAAATAAGTTGAGGAAAATGTTAAGGGTACAGGCTTGTGAGACAGGGAGGGAGGATGGTAATGCTTCCTACAGTGACAGTAAAGTCGGGGGAAGACAGTTCAACTTTGGTTCTCTTTATCTAGTTTGACATGGGGAAAATGGCCTTACTATCATGGAGGAGGGGAGGGTGAGGCTGAGTCTTTCACCCTGTTTTGGTTAAAGGCCTCAACATCATGAACTAAAAGGCCTTAGAGACCACCAAATATTCATTTCTTACCTTTAACATTTCATTTCTACAGAGAAGAAATTTGAGACTCAGTGATCCTTGTTACAACACCACTGCCCATTACCCAAATTCCAGGCAAAGATCTAGACAAGAAAATACCAAGTCTGCATACTTATCACAGCAGAGTTACATTCAACTATGCAAAAACCCCTGGTCCATGCTACATAAATAGCCAAAGAATTGTCCTGTAGAATAGGATCCACATGCATTCTGCCTCTCCTGACCTGTGGGTGAGCGAGACTACTTAGCCCAAATCAATTGTTATCTGTGACTACTCTGAGTCCATTTGAATTCTTGGATTCTTTTGTCCTCAGTCACTAATGCACAGCCAGCTCTTCAGATTTAGAAATGTCCTTTATTTCTATGTTGTCATTTATGGCAGCGTGCTGTCATTTTCTGAAGGTTTGGCCGTCTGATAACTAGAGCTTATTTTTCCATGGACTCCAAAGCTAAAACGTCCCACTTATTTTTTTCCTTTCAGTGACAACAGGAAGCGAGGTTTTGTTAGTTTCAACTTGATTTGCGCTGACTCACTTAGTTTCTCCTATGTAACAGGTAACAATCCATTCAGCACTTCTGGGCCTGCTGTTAGTGTTAAAGCAGCATTGGTCCATTTTATTTGAGATGTCTTTTTCTTTCCATTTGGAACTTTAATATGCTTCTTCTGCTGATTTCATTATCAGGTTCATTGCAGCTGAAAACACAATAGCCTTTAATATAGCAACTGGCATAGTGCCCTTTTGTATCTTCTGCCCTTTTCAAGTTTGCGTCCTATAATAAATCTCAGGACAATTGCTTTATAATAGTCACTTATCTGTCTCCACACCATCCCTCTTTTTGGGCACCCTACTAGTTTCAGGTTTTGTCCACCAAACTATCAATCCTAGTTCTATGTCTTATTTTCTTCATTTCATCTCCTTTCACTTTTTTTTTAAATAAGTTACAATGGCTTCCCTCACCTTAAGCCTCAGCTCTATAGGTATATTTGTTAAGCATTTACTACAAACCAAGCACTGCAATGAGTTCTGGGGAAGATACAATATAATCAGGTCCCTGTCCCACATGGGGCTCACAGTTAAAGAGGGAAAGAGAACAGGTTTTTCATCCCCATTTTACAGATGTGGAAACAAACATGGAGAAGTTAAATGATTTGCCCAAAATCACACAGAAAATGTATTGCTGAGCTGGGATTCAAATCCAGGTCCTCTGACTCTGGGTCCCTCCTCCTTCCACTAGGCCAAGCTGCTTCCATTTATAAGTGGGAGTATGTGGAAAAAGTTCATTTTTTTGGTTTATTCTTTCAGGTGCAGGGAGACAAGGCTCAAAATATTTCTGAGTCCATACCAGGAGGCAGGTAGAGATAGTTTCTTCTAAAGCCTTGTATCAAAAGTCCTGTTTTGAGGAACCTAAGAAATGGGAGTCTGAGAAAAAGGTTTTTATTCCAGCCAAATGTTTCTGGGATCTCATTAACATGGAATTTGGGGGCTTTCTTTCAAAGTATCCCCAGTTTTAAACCACAAAGCCTGGAACAGAGACTTACTGCTTTATAATGGGCTAGACTCTAAAACACCCTCTACAGATAATATTAATGATATGAGAGTTGAAAGTGAATAGGGAAATTATTAAAGACAATTGATACCTTGTCATTGATAGATTTCCGGGCTTAAGTCCAGCACTCATACCTGTGTCAAGTTCATGACTTGTTCCTGGTAATTAGAAAGATGTTTACTGGATTTATCCTGAGCAAGCCAAATTCCCCCAGATCGCTTTTGGGTGATGAAATTTTAAAAGGACTTTACAGGCCAGAATATTTGTTCAGTTTTCTTAGAGAAATTATACACAATTAATATCTTATGAGTCCAGAGTTCATACACTTTCCAGTTTCTTTGAAGATGCTTGAGAGCAGCATGAAATTGAATTCTCAGCAATTTAAGACTACTTCAAAATGGTGGGGTATCCAGAAAAGAAATTGACTGGTATAAATTGAACGAATTACATAACAGAATTTCATAAACAACCAGCACTATGCTGAGGAAGGTGCTGCCAAGTATATTTTCTCTGAAGAGTAATATTCAGTCAAAAGTTCCTTTTCAGTTGTGGCCTCTGATGTGGGCTGCTTTAGCTAGAACCTCACTGTCAGTAGTGGTAATGGTATTTATTGAATTACTACTAAGAGCAAGTCATTATACTAAGCACTTGGGCAAAAACAACAGAAGTATGAGCTCCATTCCCTGTCCATAGGGAGTTCACACTGTAGTGGAGGAGCAGACATAAAAATATTGATAAATAGAGAAACTGAATATATAGGAAAACTCAAAATGCCAATGTTCTAATATAGGAAATATACATTCTGTACTCCTTGATGGTACTGATAGAGACAAAATAGTAGTCTGCATTAAGGGTCTAACCCAGAATGGCATTGTGATGTTATGATCTTAGATGTATGTTTAGCTCAGGACATTTGAGTTCTAATTGTTCAACCCTCTGTATTAAAAAATATTATTCTGATCCTCATAAAAAAAGGTCTGTTGTCTTTATAACAATCACTGTTCCAAAATCAACTTCATAGGGTCTCATTACAACAGATTACATTAGGACATTAAAGTACCGGAGCTGTATTAATCATCAAGAAAAGCATTGTATCACAGAAAAATTGTTCCACAGTGAAATGCCAACCAATCGATCTGTGGTATTTATTAGGCATCTATTTGTGCAGAGCACTGTACTAAGTGCTTGGGACAGTACCTCAAAGGATAAAGGCAGGGTCCCACTCTTCAAGATGCTTTCAATCTAATAAGAAATATAGATCCCCATTTGAAACCTCCCTTCCCCGTTACCATTTACTACAGAAGATCCAGAAATGTACAATTAAGCTACCTAATGGAAAGGCTTCTCCACCTCTTCACTCTATCCCCTGGTGTATTTGCCACTACTCCACCCCTTGAATGTGAATGATGAATTTAAAGAATGTTATGTTTTCCAGTGACCTGGTCTCCTTTAACAATGATTAATCATCATTGCTGTAAGGATAATCCAAGTGACGGGACCTTGTCTTTTCCCATTTGTCTTGATTAATGGGTTTTATGGCTGAGATGCACAAAGTGAAGGAGAATGTGAAAAGAGAATTATCTGAGGCAATGGGCAGAGACTAATCGTCTGAGCTCACACAAGAGTAAACAAGTAAGAAAACATACTCTACCAGGAATAATGACTGATAATGCTCCATAATTTGGAGGAAATAAGAGCTAATCCATTATCTCCTGTTTGTTTTTGTATAGGCCAAAGATCAATGAGAAAATTATGCTCCATTAGTAAAATGCAATTCTTCCTCCCTCCATTCCTTCTTTCCTTCCCTCCTCCTTCCTTCCCTATTTCCTTCCTTCCCTCCTCCCTTCTTCTGTATTTTCCTTCCTTCTTCCATTCCTTCTTTCCTTCCTTTTGTCCTTTCCTTCCTTCCTCCCTTCCTTCTTCCCAGAAATGTATGTTCCACCATTCGTAAGGGGCTACCCTTATCCCCTGAAGACCTTATCACCCACAAGGTGAACTCATCTTCTTACTTTATTGGCACTGAGCACATTGGCACAACTTTTAAATAGAGAATGAGTGATGGCAGCTTTGTTAGTTCCTCCTGATCACTCATTGCAAAATAGGTTTCCCTCTTCAAACCATCATCTGAGACTAAAGAACAGTCTCAATGGTATTAAGAGCTGCAAATAGCAGAAAGAGGAGCTAAATTATTTTTGTCACGTCTTTGGTAAAGTCTTAATTAATGTCTTGTCTCTATTCTTTTTACAATGTGACAGTTAGCCATCACTTAGAAGGATCAAACCTCTCATGACTGAATTTGCAGATTTGTTCACATCATTTTTCATATATTTTGTATTGAAAAGTGTTTCGATATCTTTTCGCCGGGCACCATGTGGAAGAGATTGCACATCAGACAGACCATTGACCTCATCAGCCACTCTCTCATTCATGAAGAAAAATCTCACCATCAATAGCCTCATCTTCAAGCCCAAAGAACAATTATATATACTGAAATAAATTGGTCATCAGCTTTCTTTCCTCCAAGTTTCTTGTCCAATTGATATTTGCAATCCATTGGCAATCAATCTTCAAGGAAAAGTTGCACCCATTAACCTTTCATATTCTCAAATTCATCAGTGCAGAAGGAAGTCCAGATTTGAATTGGCTAGTTGCTCTAAGCTGTTACTGTGCACTAGCCTGAATAAAGTCAGGAGCCCAGGAAATTAGTCAGGTATCAGTATTTGTTTTGAGGGGTTCTTTTTAATAATTGCTAGGCCTCTTTTAGTGTAAAGCAATGGTGTATTTCAGTACAGCTCTGTAAGTGTTATTTTTATTCCCCATTCTGAGTTCATCAGAATGGTGCCCTGCATCCTGTTAAGAGTTGGTATGCGCATGTCTGAGGCTTGAAGTTGATTATGTTCCTGAAGAAAGACTTGGTTTGTTACCTGAAGTCATATTGTAGGAATAGGGAAGGAGTGGGGGTGGGGAAAAAAAAATCAATCAATCAGTGGTATTTATTGAGTGTTTACTATGTGTCCAGTGCTTGGGAGAGAACAATGCAAATGGAGCTGGGGTGGGTTAGAGGGCAGAATGACATGGCAAAGTTGGGGGTGGAATTTGGGGGAGAATCCCCACCATTTGCAAACTTGTAATAACGATAAAATTCTACTTGTACTACGACATGAAGAATCCATTTTTTTTCTTCTCCTTGTGCCTTGGCCGCTTCCCTACAGACTATCAAGATTATGTTGATTTGTGTTACATCTACAGCACATTAAGTCTCTGGTGCATGAAAGATCTTCTTAATTGGTTTAATTAACGGATTCCAAATATTGTTGCAGGGAGTAATATCCCAACTTTTAGGATAGTTAGCGGGAAGAACACACTTAACTCTGAGGTATTGGATGAAGGCATAGCAGAGCCTGCTGCTGATGAGTTCATATATGCATCCATGATAATAGACTGCAGTTGCTATTCCTACCAATCATCTCTCAGAGTGTTCTGTTGACCGTTGAGGAACCATCTGAGAGAGAGTGAAGCTGACTCAATGAAACCCACCACCACTATTGGAAAACTATTCAAGGACAAGTCTTGCTAATAGTGAGGCACAGTCACACTAACCACTTAATATTATTTTAGGGTTATGCTGTCAGAACAGGCAGGACTGATCATTCAAGCTATAAATTACATCCGTCATGACTCTATGGTCAATTTACTGCTTCACGTAGCAACACAGAACTTATAATTAGGTTAAAGAATGGACTTTGTCAGCATAGGACAAAATGAAAAAGAGGGAGGGGGTTCATTGGCCCAAATTATCCAGTTTGTAAATCTTCACAATCAAAATTAACTGGCTCTTCAACAACACTCCCCTTCACTTAAAAAAGAGTCAATGTCCCACTCTCATGAATGTTAGGAATAATATATCAGGGCCCACTGGGCTCTTGCAATTATTTGCAGAATTCCAAAGATCCAAATTCATTCATGAAAAAAACCAAATTCTCCTTGATGAAGTGGAGTCAGAAATCCCTTGTGTCCTGATATTGAACAAGAGGAAAGCAGATTATTGTCCACCAAGAGCCTTCCACTACAGGAAAGCAACATTCTTCTTCAAAATTTCAACTTTTCCTTTGAATATACTCCCTTGGCCATGTTCCCAAACAACTACGGACAAATTTAGTTTTTTAGAGAAAGAGAAAATGTGTAAAAACTTCAAAGGGAAAGTTTTCTAGAGCAGAGAATACACACCTCTGGCTAACTAATGTGTTTTATGTGGCTACTTCCTTGGGAAAATATCCCACTCAAAAAAGACACTGAGTGCATTTTAAAGACAGTGAGAGCAATCTGTACTGACAGTAGATACCATTCCAGTAATAACCCGAGACAGAGTGGAAGAATAATGAACAGGAGTGGTCAGGATACATGATTGCAGTAAGTCCTAGAAATGACTTTAATCAAGTGTCTGTGACAGATAACTCAACCTATCATAGATGTCAACTCCATGGGGATGAGGGAAGCCTCCTCCCTCCCACCCCACCTATTCACACAGACAGAAGCACAAAAATGGATTCCCATATATGGGGGCCGAAGCTACTGTTTGGACTTCTACCGGGTCTGAGACCAGACTCTTGGCTTCACAAATCCATGGCTTTAGACAAGATCTGAGAGTTTCCACACGGAACGAAGGATTTTGAAGTAGGAACCCAAAATTAGGTCATTCCAATACATTAACTCTCCAAGTCCAGTATGTCATTCCTATATCCTATCCCTCTTGGTACCCCCCGCGAGGAATTCAAGAATCACTTCACTTTTGCCCTGCAACTCAAAATGAAAAATGGACACCAATGAGCCTTGAATAAGGAATAATTCCTACTTACCATTAGACTCTGTAAAAGAGAAAGAGCCACTGTCATCATTATAATAATCATCACCATCATTACCACTAATAATGGTTATTGTAATAATGATTGTCAATCAAACAATGACATTTATTGAGCATTTACTGTGTGCAGAGCACTCTACTAAGGGCTTGGGAGAGTATAATACAACAGAGTTGTTATAACCATTCCCTGCCCACAAGGAGCTTACAATCTAGAAGGGAAAACAGATATTAATATAAATAAAAAAAATTGTGGATCATGATAATGAAGAAGATAATAATGGACCCATGGAAAGCAGTAGGGCCATCTTCCAGGCAATCAGTACAGTGCTTGGCCCATAGTAGGTGCTTAGTTGTAAGTAAAGATCACATCTACCAACTCAATTGCATTGTACTTTCCCAAAAACTTAGTACAGTTCTTCGCATGCAGTAAGTGCTTAATAAATACCATTGATCGATTGACTGATATTTATTAAGTGCTCTGGGAAATAAAAGATAGATTAGTCATTGTCTCTGGGTTCAAAATCAAAGAAGAATTCCAATTTTATAAATGAGGGAGCTGAGTCCCAGAGAGATTAAGAGATTTGCCCAAGGTCACATAGCAGGCTAGTGGCAAAGACGGGACTAGAACCCACATCTCCTGATTTACAGTCCATGTTCTTTCCACTAAAACATTAGATACGGTCAAGCAGTGTGCTGCCATCTCCCCCAGCACTTAGAACAGTGCTTGGCACATAATAAGCACTTAAATACCAATATTATTATTATTACTATTGCTATTATTATTATTACCAACCCTCCATTTCACATTGAGTGCATTCTGAAATAGTCCTTGGCTGCTCCAACAAACACTCTAGAAGCAGCAGTTGTGTGAGAAATCACTAGCAGTTAGTCTTAGGCCTCTCAGCACAAAAAGATAGACTCTCAGACTGCACTAGCATCAGCACCATGATCCTTCTTTATTAATTTGTCATTAGAACCCCTACAATCCCAACATCTCCATACCCTCAACTCTTACATTGCACATTATCTTTGACTGTGCCTGTTTCACTTTAAACTCATTCAGACCTGAGCTTAGAGCACCAAGCAATGCCCTTACAATGTGTGCAACAAACCTCAGGGACCATCCTTCCTCTCTTTAATTCTGCCCTTAGCTATACCTCCATAGCTAGCAAGCCAGTTCCACCTAGGCATTCCAGGGTTTTAGCTCACCATCAATGTATTGGCTAATTGTCCAGCAAAGCTACTTTGATCTGGATACCCTGTTACTTGGTGGTTTGGATATCATTCGTGACCCTCTTCGCTTCTTCTAAATACTATAGGCATTGTATTTGTTTGTGATTCTGGTGCCTTTCCATGCCTCTCACTTAAGTCCTATCAGCTTTTCAATTACTTCCCCAAAGTGGTGTAATGGCTGAGGTTTTCAAGCATCCATGAAAGAAAACAGTAAATGACTGGTGAAAAACAGTGTGGTCTATTGGATAGAGCATAAGCCTAGGAGTCAGAAGGACCTGGTTTCCAATCCCAGCTCCGTTGTGTAGCTGCCGTGTGATCTTCTCTGTGCTTCAGTTACCTCATCTGTAAAATAGGGATTGAAACAGCTAGCGCCATGCGGGACAGGGACTGTGTCAAACCCTATTTGCTTGTGTGCACCCCAGTGCTTAGTACAGTGCCTGGCACATAGTAAGTGCTTATCAAATGCCACATTTATTATTATTAAGCACTTACTAGGTGTCACGTGTATGCTGAGCCTTGTGGTAGATACAAGTGAATCAGATTGGACATCCAGGTTCACAGACAAAGGGGGAGGGAGAACAGGTGTTCTATCCCCATTTAACAGAGGAGAAACCTGACACAGAGAACTTAAGTGACCTGCCCAAGGTCACAAAGCAGGCAAGTGGCACAGCCAGGATTAGAACCCAAGACTCCTGACTCCCAGTTGGGTGTGCTGTCCACTAGGCCACGCTATGGGGCGGCTTCACCCCATAATGGGGGTTACTCCCGCTGCTTTGTATTTCCTATGTATCGCTCTAATCTTAATGGATTTTAATGGCCACTAAATGCAAGGATTTCACAAGGATAGGCATCTGACAGAGTCTGTTCATTTAGCAGAGTTAGTGGATTCTAATGAGGTGGCATAATCAAACTGAAAGAGGCAGGAGCTTGGGTGTCGGGGCAGGTAAGTGAATAGCCTGAATATGCCATTTCCTGAAGTTAGCAGAACTTCCTTTTTTTGTTTCACTTTTTAATCCTGAAGGCATTACTTCCCTGTGTATACATTTATGCTAATCATATACCACCGCCGTGGGTTCTTCTATCAATATGAAATGTTTTGTACTTGCTGTTTTTGTGCATCTTGTATTGTTATGTGCAATATACAAAATAATGTGTCTAACTATGCCATTTATGCTTTTGAAAGAAAAAGCAAATTACTTACTGAAGAGAATGGCATTTGCATGCATGTGTGTCAGCTTTCAAGCCATTTCCTTCTACAAAATATTGCTTTCTACACTTAGAAAATGCATCCATCCATCAGTTACAAACCATTTCAAAGCACTTTATGAATCTACAGAGCAAAATGTACTTATCTTACACTGGCAGTGTCCCAGCTGTTACAAAATTGCTATTGTCCTAATACTTACAAGGCAATTTTAGCATCAGTTAATAATTTTACAGGATAGATAACTTCTAAAGCATTATAAAATGACAGACATTAAACAATAGCAACTTAGCATTTTTTGAAACAGTTCATGACAGCTTAAAAACTAAAGTGATTTTAATGTATAGTCTATGCAGTTTTAGTTTCTCACTGACAATTCCTTTAGAAGATAAAAATGTGAAAATCCTTTTAAATAGTGGGTGAAAGAATAAAACAAATTTATCTTTAAAAGATATTCAGTAAAAATCTCAATTAGGAATAATGTTTCAAATCTTCCCATAGAGAGATAGTAGATGACAAGAACTTGAATTTATTTAGGCAGAAAAAAATGATGGTATCATTTAATGGTAGGGTACCACAAAATAAAAAGGCATATCTATTCATTAAGTTGAATACAAAAAGAAAAATACAGTGAACAGCATTTTATATAAATCAGTATGCATTATTTCATCCTGAAAACTGTTTTCTATCAATCTTACTTTAAAAGCATCAGATCAAGGCAAATTCAGGTTAAATTCATATCCATTTCTTTCCCCCTTTTATTGTCCTTGTTTAAGGCTCCAGCTTAACTGCCTGGTCAGTTTTTGGCTAGACATTCAGAATTTACCTTTGGTAACTAAAGACTCAGTGATGCACAAAGCCATGGTGATTCAAAACGAATTCATTAATTGGCAGTTTAATATTTCTGCGAGTAATCATTTTAACGAACCAATGTGAAGCACAGTAGCTATTTTCAGAAGTAAAACCAATTATTCTGTGTCATCCCAGAAACAACTAATTGATCCCTTTATCAAACTCCAACCCCTAAATCCTTCAGTACCCAATTTCCAGCTCCATATCTGAACCACGAGACACACTGAAGTAGCCCGTAAGGCATCGGTCTGTATTAGAAGAAATTATTAGTAGGTGGTCATAATGCAGCTGTTTTCAAAATATGGCCAGTCTTCAAAAGTTGCAGTTTCTTTCAAATGGATTTCATTTTGTTATGAATGATTACATTTCCCAGAGTGTAGGGGCCTTAGACTGTTGTGAAGTAGATTGTCTGGACAATTGGGAGCAGAAAAAAAAGTTCCTGAGAGCTTTTTGTAGTTTATGGCATTTTATAAACATAACCTCAATAAACCAATTTTGTGAATAAATCCAAAAGTTTACCAGCCTATCCACTAGTCAAGAGCATTGCTGGAAATATTAAGGATTATATTAGAATATTTTTCACTCCATCCCAAATGAATTATTGCTTTCCCAGCAGGAATCAGCAGGTAGGTTTTTGCAAGACTGCCATAAACAAATGCTGATCACTGAAGGTTCACTTTTTCAAACTAGCCTAAATTAGTACAGACTTTAATGCTTGAATGTAAAATACCCAGTAAATCAGGCCAATGGTTCATGTTTGCTGATTCTTCAAGGACCTCCAGTAGCTGCCCATCCACCTCTGCATCAAACAGAAACTCCTTACCTTCAGCTTTAAACTTGCCCCTTCTTACCTCACTTTGCTACTCTCCTACTATATCCCCATCTGCACACTTCACTCCTAGGTACTCACTGTACCTGATTTTCATCTTTCTTGCCACTGACCTCTCACCTACCTCCTGCCTTTGGTCTGGAATGCCTTCCCTTTTCATATCCGTCGGACAAATACTCTCCACACCTTCAAAGCCTACCGAAGGCACATCTCCTCCAAGAGGCCTTCCCTGACTATGCCCTCATTTCCTCTTTTTCTCCATCCCTTCTGCTTCACCCTGACTTGCTCCCTTTATTCACCACCCCTGACTCCCAGCCCTTCTGCAGTTATGTACATATCCATAATTTATATTCATGTCTGTCTCTCCCTCTAGACTGTAAACTCATCATGGACAGGGAATATGTCTGTTATATTGTTGTGTTGTACTCTCCCAAGCACTTAGTACAGTGCCCTGCACTAAGTGCTCAATAAATAAAGTTGATTGATTGATAAAAAGGGAAGTGTCAGCATGAAACGCAAATGTGAAGTTTGCAGGCCCCAATTAAAATTCTTCTTCTCTCATGCAGTGACTTAGGTAATAAATTTTGGAATAGTGTGTTTTTTTTAATCAACTCAAAATTGTCCACTGGATAATGGATGAAATTAACCCATTATGTGTGAACTCACTTCATAGCCAGTTGATGAATGTGTTCCTAAATGTTGAGTAGGAATTTCATTTAGAAGGGTCTTATTTTAGACTTGATCATGCTAGGAAGTAAACTGCAGACTAAGAGCGGACCCAGTCTTTGTCATTGAAGAACATACATTTTAAAGAAATCTATCCTTAGAATAGGTGCCATGAGCACAAGTTAAACATATTTTTGAATGTTTGACTCTTCAACCATTCAATCTTTACTCCCTTGGTTCCTAGAACAAAACCTCTCCTTTCCACCAGCTACTTGGTAGTAAATTCAGAATTATAAATCCTTGCAGGCAGATGAGAAAAACCAAACAGGTTGAAGTCTAGTTGACCTTTACATCCTGCCAGCACCACCAGGCCACACAGGCAGACCATGGACCAAACAGAAGCTACACTTGAGTAGGCAAATTCGTGGTAGATTCTAAAATACAATAGAGAACAGCTTCTCCATATGCATGGCGATATAAATCACTATGGTCAATCTCCCATTCAGTGCATTGGAAATTGCCATAAACTGCTTCCATTACCATTGAATGCGGTGTTATCATCTGAAAAGATCCTGTGCTGTATTCTAGGGATAATCCAAAACCACACAATTTACTAGCAAGGGACTTGATGCCACAGTGACTTCCACACATTGTCAAAGGCACATAAGACCCATATCATTTTCCCTATCATAACATCTGGCAGGTACATGCTGAAGTAAAGGCTGATCTCTCGCTGCACTTTCAGGGACGGTGCTAATATCTAGGAAGCTTGTTCCAGATTGGATCCAGCACAGTTGATTCCCAGGATACTTGATTAGTTCATTCATTCATTCATTTGGTTATATTTATCTCCATAAATGTGCTTACTGTGAGCATTGTACTAAGCATTTGGGATAGTACAATATAACAATGAATAGGCACATTCCCTTCCCACAACAAGCTTACAGTCTAGAGATAGCTTACAACTGATTCACAAGCTCAGCAGAACTGAGATCCTGGGTCAGTTATAATAATAATAATATTGGTATTTTCTAAGCACTTACTGTGCGCCAGGCACTGTACTAAGCACTGGGGTGGAGACAGCAGATCAGGTGGGACACAGTCTTGGTCACACAAGGGGCTCATAGTCTCAATCTCTATTTCACAGATGAGGTAATTAAGGCACAAAGAAGTGAAGTGACTTACCCAAGTTCACACAGCAGACAAGTGGCGGAGCTGGGATTAGAACTCATGACCTTCTGATTCCCAGGCCTGTGATCTATCTACTATGCCATGCTGCTGCTGCAATTTTAGAACTATCTGAGTCTTTTAGGACAGAACAGGATCTCCTAGGGTTATTTTCAACAAGCTCCACTGGTTCTCTTGTCAGGACTACTACCTCAGGATGACATGAACTGCTCAGTCTGGCCTTAGTACAGGGGATAGTGTGATGTATCCTAGAGTCTGCTGAACATCTTCGAGTATGGAGATATACCCAAAGGCTTGTGCTAGGAAATTCTGACATATCCATGGAGGAAAGCATAAGATTTTCTTGACTAGGTGATAGGATAGAGTACCTCCCTCCAGTCACCTTTCTCTATCTTTCAATATCTTCATTCCCTCTTCAAACCTACTTTCCGAATAAAGAATACTATCACCACAGTGCCTTCAAATGCTTTTTGGTTTATATTCACTAAACAATTAGGGAAAGGTTTTGACTGAGTTGAGTAGTTTCTAGTATCTGAGTCTGATAGTTCTTAATAAGATCAATTTCCTGTTGGCAATGTACAGACATCACTAAGAATATTTTCATTACTAGACAATGGAATGGTTATACAAGTCAGCTGAAGTTACCCCAACTGGTTCTTTCAACCTCACTCCAGGGTAAAGCAGTGCTATGTGGTGGCTTCATACTGTTCAATATTTTCTAAGCTGTCACGATTGAGAATGTAATGAGAGTACCTTGAAGGTAGAGTCAGAAAACAACTCCAATCTATTTAGGAACTCTTTTTAGGATTATCACGAGTCACCCAGGAACCACTTTATGTTGACGACTGAGCTCTTGAAGCACCTACACAAGAACACACACAAAAGATTAAGAACCACGTCGCAGAGGCAGCATAGAACTATGGACTGAAAATAAAACTGAAAACAACTGAAGTTATGTACGAGCTCAAGTCCAAGAAACTCCACAAACTTTTAAAGATTTTCAACAATAAACCAGAATATAATGTTATTACCAAGTCCTGTGACCACAAAAATACACTATGCAATGAGGCAGAAGCAGAAAACAGAACTCCAAAACACCAGGATGACTTTGAGGAGATTACCAGACAGAGCTTGGTGGCCCTTGGTCTCTGTCCTCTAAGGGACTCATAATCTGAGTCCCCTTTGATTAGCCCTTCAGTCAGTTCCCTATCCCCATATCTATGCCATCTGAGAAAACAGTCCTCTGCCTTTCTCCTTGAACCTAAAGGAAGTACCAGATTAGGGGATAAAAGCTCCCAGATCTGGACATTTACCCCACTAGATTGTAAAACCTCTGAGAACAGGAATTATATATACACACTAACTCTACTGTTCTCATCCAGGTACTTAGTATAGTGCTCTGGACACAGAGGTCAATAAATACTATTTATTGGTTGATTATGACACCACCCACCCACTATCTTTAAATCCCATTTCAATTAATCACATCCTAATAAGGTCACATCCATTCTGACTGAGGAACTGCCAAAGTTTTCTATCCATAGTGAACAAAATCTTGGGTTTGATCCAGACCTCATTGAAGATTACCAGTGATTTTCTACTTTCAAGTTATTGTCATCTCACAAGTAATCTAGTTTAGTAATGCTTTTTGCCCTAAGTTTTCAAAGGTATCCTATATTCTTTCCCCTCTTTTTCCTTCCATAGATTCCCAGTTATTTTCCAATTTCACATTTTATACATTGACTCCATTTTCTATCTTCTCCATCAAGTTCACAAGCCCCTTCAGAGATCCCCTGAAATCCTATTTCTTCATGAAGTCTTTCTATGAGATCAAAAGATTTTCCTTATTCCTCCTCCAGTGCTATAAATTTCCATACTCACTTTTTAAGCCCAGTTCTTTGGTAGCTGAAAGGGGTTTCGTGTGTTCTGACAAAGAAAATGGAATATATCTTTCACTCAGTTCTGCACAATAATGGTTTCTTCTGTCAAGAATGATAGATGGTTATCTCTTCAGGACCAAAAAACTCTGCAGTCAACATAAGAACAAAGGAACAGTAGATTTGTTATTACTAAGGCCAATCAACGACCTATTCAGCCCAATATTCTGTCACCCACCATGGCAACAGGGAGCCATCTATATGTTCTTAAACACATTATTTTACCTTTCTAAGCATTTTGCTCTGATTCAATGAATGTTTCCCTGAGCAACAATAAATGAATCACTTCGATTCTCATCATTTCAATACTTGGTACTGAAAACCAAAAACAGGGCTAATTTTGAATTTCTGTTCACACTTTAAATAAAAATTCCCCTTCAAACTTAAATAATATTAAACATGTCCACACAACTCTATTAGGTTCTGGTGGAGGACAAAGTTACCTTCTTCAGGTTAGAAATCAGAAGAATGCTCCTTAGTTTAAATTCTAGCTTCTAAGGTAAGAGAGAGCTGATGCGTGAGTGGCTGAATACCTAAACTTAGTGAAATGTTTTACTACTTCAAGTTAGAGGGAAAGTTACTTTCGTGGGGAACTTTTAGGCTTTAAAAGAATGGGGAGAGCAATTTCTGGCAGTAATTCTTTGTCCTTAATAAGGGAGGAACTGACCTCTTCAAAGTTGACATTAACAATGCAGATGCTCTTTGAAAAGCTAAAAGTGACTCCAATTACATTTCTTTCATGCAGGATACATCCCAGCCTGGAGGAAGGAGATGAAACTTGAGTGAAACTTCTTAGGTGTGTTCAGTTTCACTCAAGGAGGAAGGATTGAGGTAAGGGTGACCTAAAGAGAAGCCTACACAAATCTGGGTAGGTAATAATAACAATAATTGTGGAATTGATTTATCCTTTACATTGTGCCAAGCATTGTACTTCACAAGATAATCAGGTTGGACACAGTCCTTGTTCCACATGGGGCCCACAGTTTAAAGGAGAGGGAGAGCAGGCATTTAATTATTTTACAGATGAGGAAACAGACACAGAGAAATTATATGGCTTGTCCAAGCTCACAAAGCAGGAAAGTGACAGACTGGGATTAGAATTCAGGTCCTCTGATGCCCAGGTCCATGCTCTTCCAACTAGGCTATATTACTTCTTAGTCTGGGTCCAATGTCTTTATGCTCTCAGGTTATTAGTGGGAAGAACCAGTGCCAGTGCCACTGGTTGGCTAAAAATAATGAAACGGAAATGTGCTTCTGAAAAAGGGATGAAGGAGAGCAAGGTGATTGATTAAGGGAGCCTGTGTGGGTGCAACTTGGGCTTGTAGGAAAGAGTCCTGGTTTCCACTGACCTAGGTCCATCTGAGCCTTTGTCTGCCCCTGACTGAATGGATTCCCACACTTGAGGGTCAGACCACCACAGAGCTGCAAATTCCACACAAGGAGAGTAAGAGCTTGGAGGAGGAAACATCAGAATAATCTAATGCCGAGAGACAGCATAACAATGGAAAGAGCACAGAACTCACGGTCAGAAGACCATGGTTCTGTTTCTGGCTATGCCATTTCCCTGCTGTGGGACTTTTGGGAAGTGACAACTTCTCTGGGCCTCAGTGTCCTCATCTGTAAAATGGGGATTAAAAACCTGTTCTGCCCCTCCATTATGAGCCCCAGGAGGAAAAGAACCTGTGTCTGATTCAGTTATTTTGTATCCACCCCAGTTATTGGCACATAGTATTTGGAAATAAATACCACTATCACATCAATAAAAATTATATTAATTATCCCTAAAGGAGGAAAAAAAGCACCTTGGATCTTTCCAATGTGATCTGTACTTTCTAGAATGGTTTTGTTTTCAGCTAAAGTCATCTCAGGTTGACTTTGAAGCCAGGATAACTTGATTTGGCTCCCTGTCCTCAATTTAGGGTAACACTTTTTTCCGGGAAGGTCCATAGGAATCCAAATGGAGGAATGCCACTTATGGGCAAGAGGGTTGAGTGAAAGCAAAAGCTGTAGCCTTTCAAGATAACTGAGTGAGCAAATGTCAGTCATTAGTTCCTACTGAGAGTGGGAAGTGAGTGAATGAAAGGAGGATGGTCTCATTCTGCATCCTGACAATGCCTGTGCTCTTGCAGAACTACCTTCTCATGTCTTCTTATTCTCATCCTGTCTTGTCTTATGCTGTCAAGTCATCTCCAACCCATAGCAACACCATAGAGACATGTCTCCCAGAACTCCCCACCTCCATCTGCAATCGTTCTGGTAGTGGATCCATAGAGTTTTCTTGGTAAAAATACAGAAGTAGTTTACCATTGTCTCCTTCTGCACAGTAAACTCAAGTCTCTGCCCTTGTCTGATGTCTGTCTCCCCTCTAGACTGCAAGCTCCTTGCAGGCTTGGTACCCAATACCAAGTACTTAGTATAGTACTCTGCACACAGTAAGTGCTCAATAAACATGAATGATTGATTGGGAAAGTATAACAGAGTTAGTAGATACATTCCCTGCCCACAAGGTGCTTACAGTGTAGAGTGGGAGACAGACATTAAAATTAATTATGCATATGTACTTAAATACTGTGGGACTGAGGGTGGGAGGAAAATCAAGTCCTTAAAGGGCACAGAAGCAGGTACGTATGTGATGCAGAAGGTAGAGGGAGTAGGGGAAATGAGGCTTACTGGAGGAAGGCCTCTTGGAGAAGTGATTTTGATAAGGCTTTGAAGGTGGGGGGAATGGCATTATATTGAATATGATGGCGGAGAGAATTTCAGGTCAGAGGGAGCTCGTGGACAAGGGATCAGTGGCAAGGTAGATGAGATAGAGGTACAGTGAGTAGTTTGGCATTCGAGGAATTAAGTGTGTGGACTGGGTTGTAGTAGGAAATCAGAGAAGTGAGGTAGGAGGAGGACAGCTGAGTAAATGCTTTAATGTGAATGTTAAAGAGTTTCTGTTTGATGTGGAGGTGGAAGGGCAACCCTGGAGGTTCTTGATGAGTGGGGAGATGAGGAATGAACTTTTTTATTTTTTAGTGAAGTAAGGACTGGGGAGAGACAGGAAGCAGGGAGGTCAGCAAGAAGTGTTAGATATAGATTATTTTGATGACCTGTTCTGAAATGATTTTGATAGTTCCAACATCTTCCCTTGTTTTAAACACTTTAATATTACATGCATGCAGTTTCAGTCTGTTTAAAACAATAAAAAGAATGAAGAGTCTTCAATTCATTTTCAAGAGGACAAGCCGGTCTTAACACAACACCATTCCATCAGAGAAACTTGATGATTTTTCCAGCATTTTAAATTATGCATATGATTGGTGACACAAATACATTTTAAGTGGTTGCAAATTTAAAAAATCAATATTCCCAAAGAACTAAAATTATGCCCAATCATAAATAACAAATTAATTCACCTGCATATTTTGATCTGCAGCCTACTGTACCAAACATGAAGCTTTAAAAAAGACACCTATCACTTCATCTTGGACTCATTATAGTATTTCATACAAATATAGTTCAAATCTAAACCAAGTCCTTTGCTGGAAGTGAAACCGACAGCATGTCCTTTCTTCCGCCCACATGATCGGGTTTGAGATGGGACCGCCATATTGCTCTGAGCTCGCAATACCCAGGACCCATTGTTTTCACGGGAAATGGAGACTACATCGGGACTAAAGTGCACTCGCAGAGAACGTGGAAAATAGTGTGTGTCACTACTGTACGACGTACACAGGCAATTATGATTCAACTGTCCAAATTGTAATCAGTTCGACAAACGTCCACAACTGTCTTCATTCTATTTTATATTTTCCCTAAGACAAGACAATCACACAACCAGACAATTCCATCAGGGAAGCTTGTTAGCTGCTTAGTCTGTTAAACCCTGGTTGCCATAGCATCTAGAGTTGAAAAAGCTGCAGATTGGCATGAAAAAGCATGTCGACAATTGCCCTGTCACAGCATGCAAGCCAGGTCTTCTCAAAGGCAGCATACTACAAGTTTTCTTTCCCAGTTTGCACTACCCCATGCTGTTTAATAATATCCATTTACTGGTATTGGGATTGATCTAGCACAGTGTAAAATCCACATCTGGTGAGACTCTGCTATTCACATGGAGTGAAATTCTTTAACAAATGGGAACATGGCAATTAATTTAAGAAATGTAATACTGTGTATATATATATATATATATATGAATATATATATATATATCATAAGAGAAGTATATTTAGCTTTAATAGAGGAACAGTCCTACACATTTTAATGCATAGTGCTTCAGCAACCTGTACAGTTGCACAGGGCTTTAGAGAGCTAAACAGTTTTACTCAATAATTTTTCATGGGACTTTCAAGTCATTTCTTTAGCCTGGTTAGTCACTTTTCAGGGAAAGCACAATGCATTACATTCCAAATTCAGAATTACATTTTGAAACATATTTTAATCATACGGAAGCCTGTTCTTTGTGGACATGGTATAATTTAATTAAGCATATGTATTTCCTAGTTATAATTTAATTAAAGATGAATGCCCTGGACTTTGATTGAAATCACAACATGAAGAGTAATGTGCATCAAAATGTTTTCAGAAGGATTACCTAACAGTTAACAGTGATGAATTACAATGCATTTAAAGTATATTTCTATTTTAAAAGTGCTCTAGCACCATGCTAACTGTTCACTTGATATAAAAGAAGGATTTCACCGGGGAGAAGATGTATTTACTAATCGAAACTGTAACTTATTGGGGTTACCCCAGTGAAATGCTGTCATACAACTAGTGGAATTTATAAAACTGTTTCTATCAAAAGTTTACACTAGTTTCTTTAGACTTTTCCTTCCATTATCACCTTCGAATCTGATCTGTCACTTCATTTTACTTTTCCTTCAATGTCACAATGAAAGAAAATCTTAAACTACACATTCAAGAGCACAATTAACCTGCAAACCCATGGATTCCTGGCACAGGTCTTTATCTACATTTTCCCACCATACTCTGCCTCCCATTTTATCCTGTCTGTCATGCCGGCATGTTTTATTAAAATGTAACAACCGTGTCATGATCATTTGTCTCACCTTTTCCAGTAAAGCTCCTGATAAATAGTTAAAAGCAAGAAATCAAGGGGAGGTAATGTTTACCTTGAAATTGAAAGCTATTAAAGTACATTTTTTAAAATTATTTTAGTGTTCATATAACTTGTGATTCACTCTTCTTCCAATGTCAAAACTTTTGGCTTTAGAGTCACGTTAATTCTGTAATTTGTCATGCAGAATTCAAAGTGAAATTCTTCGAGTTCCTTATTTACCATGAAGAGGTCTGTCGACACTAGTGTTAACGCACCAATTTTCCTGAAATTCTTAAATTCTCCCTAAATATAAAGATGGAGATGAAACTTGATATTTACAGATATAATGCAGGAGCATATTTTCTCACATCCATTTTTTTAGAGCAGATCTTCCTTAAAAATAAAAGGGAAGCTATTTACTAGCTAAAGGTCTTTTATGAGCTTCGATGACTCAAAAACACCTTCAGCTTAACATATGAAATTTGGCAGAGCGTTAAGCTGTGTTATGATTTGCGCATCTCTGATATTTTGAAAAAGAGGGAATTAAAAACAACTGAGAGATGTGGACCAAAATGTTGTTTCTTCTGGGTTTAATATCATTTTTCATGCATTTTTTATTCTGGGAGGACATGTCAAGGCTCTTTAGCAGGCCACTGCCACAACATCCCAAGCCCTAATAGTTTGGAAAGATTCACACTAGAGGGAGTAGCTCAGAAAGAAAATCTAGGTACCCTGTGGCCTGACCAGCCTATTTGCTAGAGCATCAAAACATCCAGTGAGTATCACTGTATAGGCTAGCCAGAGGTTGAAATCACTAATCTTGTAAAAATACTTGTCCAAATAGAAAAGTTATCTTCACTTTATTTAGATTTTTCCATTCCTTGAGACTAACAAGATGGAGAAAAACTTTCAAAATAGCACAGAGTTTAAGAAACCCACATAGAGAGAGAGAGAGAGATTCAGGTTTAGGAGAGATACTGATTCTTGATCTGACCTCTTGGTACCAGAAATTTCAACTCACTTAAGAACAGTCCCCCAAACCAATCAAAGTTTGGATTCCATATTACTGAATGGGCAGGTGCTGGGGGGAGTTCATACTTTACCTTAGAATAAGTTTACTTTTGTGATGCTAAGTCATACGCTTGTCATAATCCAAATATCACCTTTAGCTACTACGATTTCAAAGAAAATGTCTTCATCCTTACAAATCCTCGGCCTCACCATCGTTCATTCAGGGTACATTTTAAAAAATCCAATTATATACAAAAAAGCCTTTTTCCTCTCACCTAATTTTAAAGTTTGCTCCAGGTCTTCAAAGCGGTTAATGGTGCATGACTCTCGCTGGTCAGATCATGCAATATTATATAAATCTTTTCATTTGCCCTCATGATTCCTGTTTGGGAAAATGCTCTACCTTTGTATTACTTGAATTAGAGCCAAACTGTAGGTGAAATAAAGCAGGAGAATATCGTAGACTTGAGATCCACTAATGAATGAAAATTGGCATTACAGTAGCAAATAGGCAATACACAGATTCTCCAGCAATGTCATTAGTTCCCCAAAAACCCACAGAGTAAATGTCATGTATCACAGAGGATATCCAGTACCTGTTTGTTCCAAAAATAAAAGCTTCCTAGGCAAGCCTTAAGAGAAATATTAACCTACACAAAATTTAAGTTCCATATTCACATCAAATTACTTGTTTGAGATAGTTCAGGCTTCTTGGTGAGATTTTTGCCGTTTTCTGAAATTTTCTTCAACTGACTGAAAGAGCATTAACTGCTAGATAGGCGTCACACTGCTGTCTGCATGCTGCAGCATACAGCCGTGAATTTGCTACGATCTGTTTAATCAGCAGTGTATTGATTTTCCGCAGCTTTCCTTCATTTTAGCCCCATAGCAGGCTTCTGTAATTTCCTTTGGACAAAGTGTAACCAAACTGTGCTAAGTGATGTTGATTTGCAGGGAAAAGTAAAGGGGTAAATATAAATTAACAAGCTATAAACATTTTACAAGTGGGGAGTCAATAAAAACAGTGTCTGCAGTTCTTTTAAAAAAAAAAATGATCCGAAGCAGATTGTTAACAAAGGTGTCCAAAGAAACTGACAAGAGTCTGAGAATAATTTTTGCGCTTTGTGATTAAGAATTGATCAGTCTAAAAGCCTCTGATGCAACTGAATCACCCATAAGCGGCTGGACTGAAAAGGCTCAGCAGGGGCTGGTATTTGTTTGTTAAACTCCCATGATTCCAAGTAGATAATTGGTCTGTGAAGTTCATGGCAGAATCTGAATTTACTTTCTTGCTTCCCAGCTGGCTGAGCACTGGTTTATAGACTTCTGTGTACAAATTTAGCCAGCAGCAAACCTCCTATCTTTAATGTAAAAGGTGTTTTGTTGTGTTTTTCAGGTGCTGAGTGGAAAACCCACACGCCAGAAGCTCATTAAAGGAGCCAAGTTACAGTACAGGTTTATTTCTGTCACAGCGTTTCTGAAAACAGTGACAGGGATTAATATGTTTCTTTGGTACTGGAAAAACCCTGACACAATCCCTTGTGAATTTGATCATCTGTTTCGTTGCCTGTATATGATTCAGTCTCCTATTATATCCTGTCTTTACAGCTGGAAAGGAACACGGGTAAAAATTCAGAAGATGCGCCAAAGGCTTGGGGCATGCTAATTGTTTAATTAAACAGGAATTTATTTATTTATTATTTATTTCATTTGCCTCGTAGACTCCTCTGCTCTTACTTGAAAACCAGTGCTAAAATTCTGCTTTGTCATGGATAAAAAACCAATTCAAGACAGGTAATAGAGTTGTTTTCAGTATCTTTTGAAAAAGTAAACACGCTTTTGAGTGCCTTCTCAGTAAGCTGCATGTTTTCTTTTTGCTACTGCCTGAAGGGAGGTGTACAAGTTTTCTTCTCTCTTTTTTTCCCCATATTACATCTGTTCCTTTATTCCTTTGAAAGGATTGCTTTAAAAAAACAAACAAACAATATTTCTATGTATAGGAAAACATAAGGAGAAACATTCAATTGCCCTAAGAACAAAAAGTGCTTTCTGTCTCAGCCATGAAGTCTGTAAATTTACTTATTCTGAGTCAGAGAAAACAACAAGTTGATAATTTTGAGTTCCAGAATCCAATTGGCATCTTTAAAGCTCATGAAGTCTACTACTCGGGAGCAGGTAAAGGGGACGGGATGGCTTCGGGTGCATCATGTCTTCACTCAAAACCCCAAACTTCATGCAAATGAAACACAGAGCCAACATAATATTAACCTGAAACTCATACCAACAAGAGAACCTATTCAAAACCAACAGGACCATGATAAACCTTTGGGCTGCAGAATGAGATAAAGTGAAATTTTCAGACTGCTACCCTGGAAATTAGGCAATAAGCCTCCGTGATTCTTAACAGAAGTTGTGTGCCTAATTCCCTGTGCACCACAGACATTTTAACCCATAATAGCTGATTGCACGTACAGTGCACAGTTAGCTAGAGTCCTATTTACACCTGCCAATTTGCTGCCCTGCAGCACTAAAAACAAAAACAAAATGGTAGCAGAAGAATGCCAAGCCAGACACACTCTACCCCTCAAATGTGCGGTCCTGTTTCCACAAACAAAACCTTTGGCTCCTTGTTTTCCATCAGACAAATTCAACTTTGGAATTAAAAAAGGGACAGAAAAAAATCTATTCTTGACAAAACAAGAGTAACATAAATATTAAAATATTTCTTCTATGGAAACATTTTTCTCCCTTACAACAGTGTGAGAGCCACAGAAGAAGCATGGCACCTTTAAAGGATATGGAATACTTATGCAGGGGAATGCATATCTTGGAAAATGTTGGAATCACAAAATCTTCACTAAGTCCTGGGCATAGATGAATGGCTAAAAAATGCTATTCATTTTCAAAACTCATATCATGGAAATCTCAGTTGGAAAGTCACCTCCCCTATTGTTCCTGGACCTGAAATGATTATCCAATCCATCCTACTTGTGGAAAATCTAGCAGCCTAATTATTTCTGTTTCTATTTTTTCAGCAGTTTACAGCATTTGACAACATTTTAGCAAAGGTTTCCCTACTACCTTGATCTAATGAAAATAACTGCTGCCAAATGCTAGCCATTATTTTAATCTTCTCTAGTGGAGAGTAATGACTTGCATTATTGTTGCATATATTAACAAACTTGCATCTATTATAATGGCAACATAAAGCATATAATAATTACTTGCATACATTATAATAACAATCATGTGGATTTCATCAGTGCCAAAGAGCTCAAAGCACTTTATAAGCACAATAGGCCCCACTCACATTCATTCAATTCATAGTGACTCAGTACTTAGAGGCTGCACCCTACTTCCCATGATCTTTGGAAGACCACTGAACAGAGTGCTATCCCTCTCTTCAAGGCAGAGCTCAGTGAAAGTTCTGGTAACCCTGTCACTCTCTCAGTGGGCTGATTTTTAAAAAAAGTAGGAGCTGGGTGTTATTTTATTGTTAGTTCTAAGAATTATTGAACACTTGTCTTGTGGAAAGCACACTACATTAATTACATGAAATTCAAATTCAGACATGCTCCATGGATTAGAAGGGGCTCACAACTAGGAGAGGACAGACACATGGAACAAGAATATATTCCTATGAACAATAAAGGACAAAAATTCAACAATTCTAAAATATCAAGAGTAAAACACACCAGTTTTACTCTTTGTGAAAAGTCCCCAAAGCCTACCCAGAGTCCTTAAAACTAAACAGGACCTCGAGATTGTAGAGGTCTAGACTGTAAACTTGTTACGGGCGGGGAATGTATCTGCTAATTCTGTTATATTGTACTCTCCCGAATGCACAATACCATTGATTGATTGACCTTCTGCCCATTCTAAGCTTCTGCAGAGGGTGGGTCTTGTCTGCTCTGATTGCAGGAGGAAGAATAGGAGAATCTGGAGTGCACTATATACCATAAGACCATGCCATCATCTTGGATTTCATTTAGTTCTTTTCTTCAGGAGAACTCAAACAATTTCCATGTGCTGTGCCTCAGGGAAATAAATTGTGTCAGGCATTGCTATTCCCATTGTAAAGACTGAGGGCTTCAGACACTCATAGAGAGAAGCCTCATCTCAGGTCACCCAGAGAATTGGTGGTAGAACCAAGACTAGGGGGACCGCCTGGTTCTTGGATGAAGATCAAGATGATGATGATGATGACTTCTAGACAAATACCCTCTCTTCACAAATCACACCAATGAGTTATGGTACTGGGGACATTTGGGAGTTCTGTTATATTGTAATTTCCCAGCTTGTATTGCCATGGTTGAAGTAGGTAAGCATTGTACCTGTAGAACCTTCAGCTCTACTCCATATGTGTTTGGACCAGAGACTAACTCTGTTGTATTGTTGGGTAGCAGCATCGCCTAGTGGAAGGAGCATGGCCCCGGGAGCCAGAAAACCTGGATTCTAATCCCAGATCTGCCACTTATCTGCTGCCTGACCTTGGACAAGTCACTAAACTTTCTCTGTGCCTCAGTTACCTCAACTGTAAAATGGGGATTAAGTCTGTATAATGCCTGGCACATAGAAAGCACTTGCCAAGTTCTACAATTATTATTGTACCAAAACAGTTGTATTGCCCTCTCTCAAGAACTTAATGCAGTGCTCTGCAAACAGTAAACACTCAAAAAATACCACTGATTGATTGACTTAGCTGATTCAGCTCTTTAGTAATAAGATAGCTCTATTATGGAGATAAAAGTCAGTGTTTCTTGTGGAAAGAGCACAGGACTGTGGGTCAGGAGCTCAAATTCTAGGCCCTGACTATCCAAATTTTCTACTGTGTAACCCTGGGCAAGTCACTTTATTTCTCTCTGCTCAGTTTTCTCATTTGTGAAAAGGGAATGAAACACCTTTTCTCCTTCCCACTTAGCTACTGAGCTTCATGTGGGACAGGGACTGTGTCCAGTCTGCTTGTCATGTATCTACCTCAGTGCTTGGGTCCTACTAATGCTTAATGAGTACCATTATTATTTTGAGGGTCTATTTAACAATGTGGTGGTGACCTGAAATTAACAATTGCAACCACAAATTCATTAGCATGCCTTCTATTTTGGGAAAATCACAGGGGATGGTTGGAGGATGAGAGATTCTAAAACCATAGACTAGTCAATCAGGTTAGTTTCCTTTCAGTATGGCAGCCAAATTATGACACCAAAAGGGACTCAAGATTAGAACCAATTTGAAGGTTTACAGGTCAGTTGTGAATTTAATCTTAATGCTAAGTGCTTAGCTGCATTGTATTTCTGTGAGCTTTGTACAGTGCTCTGCACACAGTAAGTGCTCAAATACCATGGCTATGGGACTGGGACCTACTAGAGACCCATACCTATAGAACAATTCCACCAAGTTCAGCTCTGGACAATTCTCAACATCAAATGTCAAGGCAGGATTACAAACAATGACATTCTAGACCAGAATCAAAGTGATGCTTGACACAGCACACCTTTACTGGAAGAGCTATGGAAGGAGAATCAACATCAGCAAGTAAATCAGAAAGTGGCTATATGATGAGCTGAAGTGGAGTGATTGTGTTGCAAAACCTCAGCCCATGTGGCACTGCCAAGGATAATTGGAAGATATTGACAAAAACTCAGCCTCATGTATGACAATAAGAAATGGGGTGATTGCCTTGAAACAGAAGCTTCAGGAAGATCATGAGACCAAGAGAAAAAAAATAAAAGCAGTCAGATACTGTTGGTAACAAACACAAAAATGCAACTGAGGTGAATCTTTACATCCACCCAATAAGGAAAATAATGACACCCACACATTGGTTTAATCAATCACACTTGTACACACAAATGCATTTTTACAATCATCAGAGCCAGAGGACAGATGTGTAAATATATATGTGTGTGTGTGTGTATATATATATATATATATATATATATATTTGATGTATATATATATGGATATATATATGGATATATATCCGTATCCACACATAGATACATACAGAGAAAGAGAAATAATGGGAAGATAATATCAATCGATTAGTGGTATTTTATTGAACATTTTCTGTGAGCAGAGTACTGTACTAATCACTTGAAGGGTACAATACAGCAGAGTTGGTAGACACATTCCCTGACCATAGTGAACTTACAGTCCAGAGTGGAAGACAGAAATCAATATACATATAGTAGGTTGAGAGATGATAAATAGATCAATAGAAAAATGGTAGATGGCTAGTTAATCAGATAAATGACAGGTGGTTAGATAGTAAAATAGATAATGTACTATCTCCAGAGCTAAGGGTGTATTGAATAAAGTAAAAACTCATCCTCTAGATTGTAAGCTTGCTGAAGGCAGGAAATGTGTCTGTTATATTGCTGTGTTGTACTCTTCCAAGCACTTAGTACAGTGCTCTGCACACAGTAAGTGTTCAATCAGATAACTATCCTAAAAAGGGAGGAAGAATCAGCATTTTATCTCCATTTTACAGATGAGGAAACTGAGGCAAAAAAAGTTAAGTGACTTGGCTAAGTTCACACAATAAGTAAGAGAACCAGGACCGGAACCTGGGTCTCCTGACTTCCAGTAGCAGGTGCTTTCCACGAGGCCACCCTGTCTCGTTTTTCAGGTGTTCTACTCTAGAAAGTAATAATGAAGATTTTGTGGGCTATGACAGACATAATCATCTCATTTGGAATGGAAGGGAATAGGGAAAAAAACAACTAGGAGCCTATTTGAAAAGGAAGGGAGTGGTGAGCAGTGGAAGCCATCAGGGCAGTCTGGGAATAGTTGGGAGGAAGGATGAAGGGGAGGAGGGGTCCTGGAGGCTTACTTCACAGTCCACCCTCAATTTGTCAACCCTGCTCACCCAGTGAAAATAGCAATTAAAAATATGAAATACATTTCACTTGTTTAGCAGTCTGATTTGCCTAGGCAAGCCAACATGATTTTCTATTCAATGGGAAAAGCAATGCCACAAGAAAAATTAAGAATGATTCTGTTTATTGAATGTCCTTTTGCGTCATTAAATATACATTTGGGTTTCTTTGACTGGCTAAACTAAATACTGCAAAACCTTACTAATTTGGACTGGAAGAGGAGGAGGGGGAGTCCTGACTGAATTAGGGCTAAATTGGAATTGTTGAAGTGTTCTTACTGCAGTCTTATTCCAGCACTGATAGGTGTGTCTGTGTGTTTGTGTCTGTATGTGTCCATGTCTTTTATCTTCCTGTTATCCACATGGCTTTGTACCTCACCGCCCCTTTCAATTTGCTCTAAATCAATTGAGTTTACCAAAATACTCTGTATGCTGAATCCCAGCTTTCATCAATCAATCATATTTATTGAGTGCTTACTATGGGCAGAACACTGTACTAAGTGCTTGGGAGAGTACAATGTAACAAGATAATAGAGTTGGTGTGACATGTTCCCTGACCACAGCAAACTTTCAGTCTGGAAGGGGTGACAGACATTAATATAAATGATATGGATAAGTACATAAGTGTCGTGGGGCTGAAGGAGGGATGAATAAAAGGAGCAAATCCAAATACAAGGGCAATGCAGAAGGGAGTGGGAGAAGAGAAAATGAGGGTTTAGTCAGGAAAGGCCTCTTGGAGGAGATGGGCCTTCAGTAAGGCTTTGAAGGTGAGGAAAGGAATTGCCTGTCAGATGGGAAGAGGGAGTGTGTTCCAGAGCAGAGGCAGGATGTGGGTGAGAGGTCAGTGGCGAGATTGACCACATCGAGGTACAGTAAGTAGATTGGCTGTAGAGGAATGTAGTGCGCAGCTGGAGAGCAAGAAGGTAACCTAGGATGGGGCAAGATGATTGAATTCAGTTTTAAAGCCGATGGTAAGAAGTTTCTGTCTGATGCAGAGGTGAATAGGCAACCACTAGAGAGTTAAAGGAAAAGGAAGGAGCCCGGTGCCCTGTCTGAATTACCACAAATTTTGTATTAATGGGTTCTGAGTAATTGAAGTTTACTACATTTTTAGCTTGCCAAAACTTTTTAATAAGAAAAAACTACTCATAGTCTAATGGAAGAATAACTCACAAGTATTGCTAACTCCATGTAATTCAACTGAAAAAGCAAGGGCTTGGGAATTAGAAGTCACGAGTTTTAATTCCAGCTTTGCCACTTGCCTTGGATAAGTCACTTAACTTGTCTGTGCATCAATCAATTGTATTTATTGAGCACTCAATGCTTGGGAAAGTACAATACACAGAGTTGGTAGAAACGATCCCTGTCCACATGGAGTTTACAGTCTACAGAAGGAGACAGACATTAAAATAGAAAAATAAATATGATTGGCCTCAGTTACCTCTTCTGTAAAATGGGGATAATATACCTATACACCTGCCCTCAGACTGTGAGCCTCATGTGGAACAAGAACTGAGTCCAACCTGATTATCTCAAACCTTTCCTGTGTTTCCTGGAAGTAGTGTGGCTTAGTGGAAAGAGCACGGCCTTGGGAGTCAGAGGTCATGGGTTCTAATTTCTGCTCCTCCACTTGTCAGCTATGTGACTTTGGGTGAGTTACTCCATTTCTCTGTGCCTCAGTTACCTCATTGAAAAATGGGGATTGAGACTGTAAACTCAAGTGAGACAACCTGATTACCTTCTATTTACCTCAGCACTTAGGACAGTGCCTGGTATTGTAGTAAGCACTTAACAAATACCATTGTTATTATTAAGTGCTTAGCACATAGTAAGTACTTAAGTACCACAATTGATATAATAATAATAATGGCATTCATTAAGCACTTACTATGTGCAAAGCACTGTTCTAAGCTCTGGGGAGATAACAAGGTGATCAGGTTGTCCCACGGGGGGCTCACAGTGTTCATCCCCATTTTACAGATCAGGTAACTGAGGCACAGAGAAGTTAAGTGACTTGCCCAAAGTCACACAGCTGACAATTGGCGGAGCCAGGGTTTGAACCCATGACTTCCGACTCCAAAGCCCGTGCTCTTTCCACTGAGCCACGCTGCTTCTCTACATTATTATTATTCCTCAATTCTAGGGATTCAATTTTCCTTCCCTTTAATATACTTCATCTCTTTCTGAACAGTAGGCATGAAAATAGATTCTCTATGTGACAGAAAGAAACTAAAAGCATGATTGTCTGAGGACATTAAATTAATAATCATAATGTCAACCAGATATTGAAAAAGCAATGGTTATCATTTAGTATTATTAATTTAGTGGTTATCTGACGTCTATATTGATTCCTCTTCACAGCTAAGTGGTGGTCTATTAAGCTTATTCCACTTTGTGTTTTGGTAATACAGCTCTGTACTGGGAAATGAATTTCAAGTCTTCATTTATCATCCATTTAACCTTCAGATTTTGTTAAGTAGAAGGGATGCTTTGTTCTTCCATGCCCTTTATTCTGCATCCTACAGCACCTTTCCACCTCTTTTCTTTATGTTCCACTGTCAGTAAAAATATTCCAGTCTTAAAATTAGACACATACTGTATTGTTCTGAAAGCTGTCGATGACCTCACGTCAGGTAACTTTAGAAAGTTAAAAGAAGTTAATGATCAATTGTCCACAAATAAACAGTATTGCAGATCACAGTAGGATTTGCACACATGCAGTTCAACAATGGATGTTTTTGTTCCTTCATAGATCACTCTTTTCCAGCTAAATCGAGATTCAGAAGCTTGGGGGGGGGCAGTGTCTTTCCCCCATTCAAAATACATAATGTCATTTGCATTCTTTACATCATCGTGTTGTGGAATGTGTTTAATGGTAATATTAAGTCAGAGCGGGATGTGACTCATTCAAGCAAATTTTACCACTGAAGGAGAGAGTGGAAAGAAAAGAATCGGAGGAAAAAGAAAACCAAACGTAACAATATCATTGTTCACAATAGTAATCATCACAATGCCATTAAATTGGTTTCTCTAATTAAACCCTCTTCAGAGGCTGCCATGATCCTGTTTCAGATTGAAGGTCCCAGAAACAGACCCTGATGAGAATGTGGCAAATACAGCCCTTTGCCACCAGATCCCCAATTCTGTTATCATTATTATTATTACTACTAGCATAGGCATTTATTAAGTCCTTGCTATATGCACAGTACTGTTCTAAACTCTGGGGTAAATACAAGAAAATTAATCAAGACACAGTCCCTGTCCCACAGGGTCCTCTGGATCTAGCAGCTGAAGAACAGATACACAGAATAACGTGAATGAATTTGAAACAATAAGAGCATATTAGCATAAAAAAATCCAAATGAACCCTATTTTAATAGATAACAAAAATAATAGATAACAAAACAGCACTTGGAGGGGACAGTCCTCAGGCTCCTCCCTGCTCTGGACAATAGGCTCTGGTTCCAAACTGCCACATCTTGGTTCCTCAAAGTTGTTACAAACTTGAGTCTCAGATGATGGTGTCAGAGGTAGTGGGGAGAGACTGCCCTGTTGTTAAACTGGCCCCCAAGCAGGAACCAATGATTTTTTTTTTTTGCTTTGGTGATAATCTCCCAAAGGCATAACACACTTCTCTGCACACAGTAGAAGCTCAGTAAACTCTACTGAAGGTGATGATAGCGCTGGCCCTTTCTGGGAAATGTCAGTCCCCAAATGGATCTATCAGTGGTATCTGTTAAGGACTTGCTGTCTTCAGAGCCTATACCAAGCACTTGGGAGAGTACAATACAGTAGACTTGGTAAACATAATCCCTGCCCTCAAAGAGTTTACAATCTAGTGGGAGAGTTTACAATTTAGTGGGTAATCCTTGTCCACTTGAGTTCTCTGTCAATACAGTAGGTCACTGGTGCTTACACAATATCACAATTCCCGAGGTACCAAAGTAACTTTTTCACCTCTGTCCATCAGAGTTTGACTGTTTGAAACACAATAGGAACTACAAAAAAACCCTCTTTACCAGTTTGCATTAAGTAGCTCTATTATTGTGAAGATATTTATTATCTACTGCCTGGTAGTATGGATGAGGAGAGGGTTTTTTGGTAGTATAAAAAGAAAAGAAAATCCCAGCCCAGAAGGGCTTACCATCTAAACATATGCTACAAGTTAAAAAAAAAAATTATTCATCATCACATGATTAGAAGGATGTCACATAATCTTTAATAGTCTCGCTTTTTGAGATTCCTTTAGCTTATTTTTAGCATATTTACAAAACTGCCAAATTCCCCCCTTTCCTCCACAAGTCTCCACAAGAGTAGATTTTACTGGCAGACAGCGTTCTTTGACTTTTTTTAAAAAAAAAATTCCCTTAATATGGTGATCTTTTATTATTTATTTATTTATTTTTAACTTCCAAATCAACTGGCAAAGAAGGAATCCCACTTGAATTGATTTTGGGGGGCTGAGTCAGTAAAGACAGTGAGGTTCCCTCTATCAGTCGATCAACAATCAATCAATGGCATTTAATGAGAACTTACTGTGTGCAGGGCACTGTACTAAGCACTTCCTAAAGTCCAAGTGCAGTAGTACAGGATAACTCATAGAGTCAGAGAGGCTAAGTCCCAGTGATAATAATAATAATGGCATTTGTTAAGTGCTTACTACATCCAAAGCACTGTTCTAAGCACTGGAGAGGATACAAAGTGATCAGGTTGTCCCACGTGGGGCTCACAGTCTTAATCCCCATTTTACAGATGAGGTAATTGGGGCACAGAGAAGTTAAGTGACTTTCCCAAAGTCACACAGCTGACAAGCGGCGGAGTCAGGATTTGAACCCATGACCTCTAACTCTCAAACCCATGCTCTTTCCAGTGATGTAAACTTTGGTGTGTTCACCATTTTCCCTGATCATTTCAAATCAGCATCTTGTGAGCAGAGAATGTGTTTTCCAACCCTGTTATATTATACACTTCCAAATGCTTAGTACAGTGTTCTGCACAATTTAAGTGCTCAATAAATATTATTGATTGATTGATTGATCCAGGGCCTCCATCAAACCCAAACTAATATAAGCTTGGGAGTTTAAATCCAGGAACCAAGGCTAGACTTCCACACTGCATTTCCCTCATGTTTGAAACTGAATGTTACAAAATTGCTTTAATCAGTCAGTCTTATTCATTTGATAACTTGCTGTGTGCAGAGCAGTTGTACCAAGCACTTGAGAGAGTACAATGTAGCGGTGTTGGCAGATAAGATCCCTCCCCACAAGGAGTTTACAGCCTTAGCTTGGGAGTACTAGAGAAGCAGCGTGGCTCAGTGGAAAGAGCACGGGCTTTGGAGTCAGAGGTCATGGGTTCAAATCCCAGCTCCGCCAACTGTCAGCTGTGTGACTTTGGGCAAGTCACTTAACTTCTCTGGGCCTCAGTTACCTCATCTGTAAAATGGGGATTAAGACTGTGACCCCCCCGTGGAACAACCTGATCACTTTGTAACCTCCCCAGTGCTTAGAACAGTGCTTTGCACATAGTAAGTGCTTAATAAATGCCATTATTATTATTATTAGCAGTGGGAGACCATGGCTATCAAAGACTCTGGCGTGAGGTTAGACAATAGTACCCCTTGAGTGTCCATTCTAAGCCATAAAGAAAGAAATGGAGACTGAGAGTCATGGGACAGCTGTCCGAGGTCCCACGCCAAATACCAGAGGTTAAGCAGTCAAAGAAAGCCTCAGATTGGTTTCACACTGCCTCCACACATCCACTGCCCTACAGACATAACAGCTCAGGCTGGGTTTCCCAAGAAGATACCCTGTTCGGGGGAAAGAGAAGAGCCAAATAAGTAACTCCAACCTGGGATAGTGGAGTGGACAACATGGATGCTGCAGGGCCTCCCTTGGGGTCAGAGTAGCATTATTCCCAAGGTGAGCCTATTGCCACCATCCAACGACAAGGGTTTCCATCTCAGTTGTTGACTCCTTCAACCTCATCAATAGCCAGAAATCTATCTGAGGGTGTAATGTTTTCTTTATAGCATTTGTTAAGCACCTACTAAGGGCAAGGCATAGGTGCTGGGATAGATACAAGCTAATCAGATTGTAAACATTTCCTCACCCATATGGGGCTCACAGTCTTGATACCCATTTTTGCAATTTTTGCAAATTTTTGCCCAATCTCAATCTTGGGGGATAGTATTTTTCTTGAGGGAAAGAATGGCAGTGCAGAACTGAAGACCAGACTTACCCTGCCAACATCATCATTTCAGGCTCTTGGGACAGATTCAGTCACCACATCTGGGCAGAGACCCATACTCAGCAGTGGGGAGAATTACAAAGGCAAGCCAGAGAACTCCTTCCATCAGAGAAGTGACAAACACAAATATGCAGATATATAAGCAGTCCAAAAGGGTGTCAAAGGCAAAGAACAAAAATGGTGCATGTGTAACACAGCACCTGCTTTAGGTCTGTAAAGAGGCACCCAATCAATTTCATAATTTTATCAGAAATCCAGATTCCTAATTGATTTCATTGCATCTCTTAGATCTCCCCCAGAGCTAGGCTACATTTCCACCTCCTGCCCACATCACCAGAATATACCATTTTACCTCTCCAGATTCCAAGCTACATCTTCGCCCAATGACCCAAAGTAAAATATGTTCCCTCTCCTTCCCCAGAGCCAAGACCAAGAGGCAAAGAATTTAGGAAAACATTTCATCGGGTACCAGAACCCAGCAACAAATTGGGGACCAATCCTATCCTAGATGGGAGAGGGTGTGAGGCCTCTCCAGATTAAAAGGCTACACTGAAGGCTAGGAAGGATGATTGGCCTTAAAGGATGGCAAGGATGGGCAACTTATTGTAATGTGTTTACTGTTCAGGAGGACTGGTGGGTCACCAAAGTAACTTCCAACTCTAAGGAGGATTTGAGAGTTAACAGACTTCATAGATAAATGTGCCTTTATTTTATACCTGTTAAACTGTGGTATCTCTAATAAAGTTTTAGAAAACTGCAACCCAATGGACACAACAACAACATAGTTTCACTAATCTGCAAACATTCATTGAACAGGTCAATGAGCATGGGGATAAAGAGGTACCAGTAGATAGAATATTAATTTAGACTTTCAAAAACATTCATGAGATTGGGAAGAATGCTTGTTATGGATAGACAATACATGACCTTGAAAAATATAAGCAGAACCAATTCAATTTTGCTGTATGGTTAGAATATTTGTGACTTTCATTTTTGTTCTTATTTGTACAGGTAAAAAAAAAAGTTTCTGTATAAGTTGCTTCAACTTAAAGAAGGCCAAAAGGAATTAATACAGAGAGAAATTGTTAGATCCCAAGAAACTGGTTACTTTGGGAGGAGATTCAGATGACTCAAAAATAGAGTCAATCAATAGTATTCACTGAGCACTTAATGGGACTAGTGCAATCTGTTAAAGCACTTGGGAGGGCATACAGAAAAGACACAATCCCTTCCCTCAAGAATCTTACATTCAAAGTCATTAAAAAGACATTCTTATGAGGTAAAGTCTTAGAATTTTTAGATGGCTTAGTGGAGTGGGTGAAAGACTTTTCTAAGGGAGGATCTTTCTAAGCTTTAAATACCAGGCTTCTGAAAAAAAACCCTGAAATCTATACATCTTTCATTTACATTGTAGGGTTACGCTCACAACATTGGACAGAAGCACCTGCTGGCTTTTTGAAGTGATGTCACCCCATTACTAAAAAATCCAGCCATGCCACAAGGCCCAGCGTTCCAAAGCACTTAAGAATTAGCACAACAGTAATTCTTCCAGGCTCTGATTCAGAATCGCTTCTTAAATGCACATAAATATCTGTATCCAGCCTGAGGTCTATATACCAAGAGACAGTTCAGCCAAAAGAAACAGTAGGAGATGTGGGAGATATTTCCCTAAACACCAGATTTAAATGAATTTATTTTTTTATCCTGTGCTAAATTGGGTAAATATAATTAATCCCACCGGGACTGTGGAGAGGATGCTGAACCATGTCTTAAATGAGAAATTAATCTTCATTCATTCATTCCATCGTATTTAGTGAGTGCTTACTGTGTGCAGAGCACTGTACTAAGTGCTTGGGAAGTACAAATCAGCAACATGTAGAGACGGTCCCTACGCAACAACAGGCTCACAGTCTAGAATACTATGTAGAATACTCACAGTCTTAATGCCTGCACTTAACAATGACCCAGAACATAATGTATAGAATTCTATAGGCCTTTCTCTTTTACACATCTACATTCTCCCCAAAGCATCTGTAGGCTACAGAATATTATCAGACAACTAATACATCCCAATCAGAGTGAATTTATTTATAGACAACGCTCTTTTTGCAATGTTAGATGCCTCATTAACTTGATTCAGCTTGCGCATAGCAAAAATATTCCCTCCCTCTTCAGATTTTTGATAGAGTGAATTATAATTTCTTGTCTCATTCGTTATAACCCTTAGCTTGGAGGACATTTCAGATGGGTAATGCTACTTTATATGAATCCCAAATTACTTGTCCTGGATGATCTATGCTCCTCTTTTTTATTCCTTTCATGGAGAGAATGACCTTTCTCACTTAATCCATGGAACAGTCAAAGTTTTCTCCCAAAAGATTTATACTGCTAGTACTACTACTTCTAGCCAGTTCTGCTGGAAAATTAAAATCAGCAGGCACTATATAAGTAGGAAAACCAAATTGAAACAGTATATTGGATCTGGTTCTATTTGCATTGTTGTTCTTATTGTTTGTCATTTTAGAAAAAAGTTGATTTTAAAAATTTATTTGGATGCTATAGTAATCTATTGAAGATCCCCTAGGTTCTCCTCAGTGCAGACTCCCTTTTCTTTCCTAGTGAAAAAGGACTCTAAACCTACCCAAAACAGATTATTTCCTCTATCCTCAGGCCTCTTCACATTTGGGAGGGGAATCCTGTAGATTCAACACATTTGTCCCCAGAGACATTAATTAAAAGAGCAGAGCTCTGGGAGATAGGAAAAATTCCTGCTGGTCTTTCATCAGTGAGACTGAGAAGATCATGTAGATTCATCATTCTGGTCTCAGCTCTCCTACTGACTTGCTGTGTGGCTTTGGGCAGATCACAACTTCTCTGTGCCAGTTTCCTCATCTGTAAAATGGGGATAATAATACCTGCCTCTCCTCACCTCATAGGGATGTTGTGAAGGCAAAATGAGACAAAAAATGTCAAAATTGCTTTGCAAAAAACGTAAGTCCCATTCAAATTCTGGGAATTATGAACTTCCCAGGGGCTTCCATGTTGGATTTGATCATCTCAGATTATTTGTCCATTTTTGTATCACATTCCAGTTCACTTCCCATGGAGGGAAATGAAATGCTGACTTTGACAGAGCATTAGGGGATTTGGGGTAATTAATCAGTCCATAATCTTTATTTAGGGCTTACTTCATTCATTCAATCATATTTATTCAGCACTTACTGTGTGCAGAGCACTGTACTAAGCTTGCAGAGCACTATTTTAAACACTTGGGAGAGTATACAATAGAGTTAGTAAACACTCTCCCTGCTCTCAAGGAATTTACAATCTAGATTTTAAGATAGATTTTAAACAATTTAGTTTACAATCTGGTGGGGAAGAGGATGTTTTTGGTCTGTGTTCTGGATTTAGGACCCTTTTCTAGGTAGAGATGGGGTGACTGGCCAGGAAGCTGGTATTGGTTGGTACTAGCAGGGTAAGGATATGGATCTGTGTGTTTGTTTTTAGCTTTGATTCTTGCTCCTTTTGCACTCTCCCAATCACTAAGCACTTGCAGAAGCAGCATGGCCCAGTGAAAAGAGAACCTGGTTTCTAATTGCTGCTCTGCCACTTGTCTGCTGTGTGACCTTGAGTAAATCACTCAACTTCTCTGTGCCTCAGTTCCCTCATCTGCAAAATGGGGATTCAATATCTGTTGTCCCTCCTACTTAGACTGTAAACCCCACGTGAGACCTGATTATCTTGTATCTTCCCCAGTGCTTAGTACAGTGGATGGCATAGAGTTAGGTGCTTCACAAAAGCCATAACAATTATTATAATGCTTTACAGTCAATGGGTGCTCAACAAATACCACAGATTGACTGACTGATTGGCCTGTAAACCCTATCCAGAGTAATTTCAGCCTGCATCTAGCAATTAAAATTCAGAGGACAAAATTCACTGTGACACCCTGTAAGGATCCATTCATTTCAGGTGACCTTAGTGCCAGATCACTCAATATCAAGCCTCCAGGATTCCTTCAAGCTACAAAGCTTGTCATATCCCTGACCCAGAGTGCACCACTTCTTATCCTGGTTCCATTCAGCTGTGGGAGGCTGCTTCCCTTGACTAGCTTATAATCAGCTTGCAGCACACAACTGACTCATTTCCGGAAGTGTGGAGGCTGTTCTTTCTCTTCTTTTAGTACCTGATTTCTTTGGGCTTTCTCTGCTGCCTCCCTTCTCCGTGTGTTAACTTGCCTGGTATTTCCTTAACTTTAGGCAGCATTGGGCCCAGTTTATCCAAAGCCTCCTTTCCCCACTTCTAGACTGCCCAACAGGCACACTTGTATTCCCAACACACTTCTCTTGAATTCCCGTAAGCATTCAGTACAGGGCTTAGCACACAGGAGGTATCTAGTATACAGTGTTTTGCATCTCTGCACCTTTAGGTGTGCTCCTAGTAGGTATTGAGTTAAGTGCTGTAGTAGTTGCCCAGTCTGCTCATAGTAACCCTTAGTTCAGCAAGGTGCTGTGCTATGCACAAAGTACATGCTCATTAAGTTCTACTGATTGATTTTTCAAGGAACATACACATGCTGCAAAACTACACTAGAAGCCAGTGAACTGGCAACAGAGATTTTTATCCAATTTCTTGACTCATCAACACCTCTTTGGAAGTCACTTGAGACTTCTTTCACTATACCTAAAGGAGAGGGTTCACTTGCTCCCTGAAATACTATTAATGGACTCATTCATTCAATCGTATTTGAGTGCTTACTGTGTGCAGAGCACTGTACCAAGCACTTGGGAAGTACAAGTTGGCAACATATAGAGACAGTCCCTACCCAACAGCGGGATCACCCTGCAACTCCAGAATTGAAGCTTCTTGAAGCTCCTGAACTGCATACTTCAGGGTTTTATCTTCACCTGGTAAATTTGTCTTGTTTTACCAAATTAAAGAACACTCTCCTTTCCTCCTCTCAAAGATTGCCTTATGCTTGGAATTTCCCATTCCTTGAGTATCCTTGAGCAATGCTGTCCTGAATGAACTTCCTGAGAATTCCATTTGGGTAAAAAATCTACAATTCTGCTTGGCTTGATACAGGAATTGTCAGTCAATAGGCAACTCTCCAAAGTCATATTTATAGAAGAACAAAATTACCGTCTAGGACCTATTTTTATAGGAACTTAAAGGGACAGGAACAAAGTTTAGCCAGCTCTTAGAACAGTGCTCAGCGCATTGTAAGTGTTTAACAAATGCCATCATTATTTTTATTATTGAACTTCATTGTTAAAGGAGATTTAGCTCAAGAAGGAAGAGAAGATGAAAAGAGAGGGAAAAACTTCAACATGCCTGCCCACCCTTGACTGGAGTGTAGTTTCTCTCCCTAAGAATGCCTTTAGAAAAAAACCTTGGCTTGAGAGATGTCATGATCCCATTAAGATTGTTATACCTCCTGACCCTTTCCAGTTCTTGTATTTTTAATGTTAAGGATATCATAGAAATTAAATGTTTCGAAGTTAATATTTGCACTATGGGTGTGTCTAGAACAGATTATTATTATTACTGGTATTATTAGTAGTAGTAGTAGTAGTAGTAACATTTATTGAGCCCTTGCAATGTGCAAAGCACTTTGTTCATCTATTGATAACTCAAATTAAGGCACATAAATTTCAAGGAGCATGTATTAAATATCTCTAGAAGCACATATGTAGAAAGATCCTTTTTGCATGTTTTAATAAACATTTTTGTACCTGGTAGAATTAGTTTCAACTGAACCATTACTTATTATATGAATTATATATATGCATATCTAGAACAAAGAAATTAATCACAAATTTCAGTTCTCCACTTGAAAAATATTTTATTCCAAGAGTCATCCCAGGTCAGGCTCACAATTTTTATTCTTTTGAAAATTTGTTAAAAAAAGAAAATTTTGGGTTGCTTAATGTAATGAATTGGTGACTTGCATAATGCAATTTTCGCAAATGAAGGAAAGCATAAGTTCACATTTTTGCATTCAGAAAAAAATATGAGCTAACTCAATAAGAATGAGCAATATTAACCTTAAGGAGTTAATCATCAGAGCGAATGAGAGAAAATAGTGTAATTAGCAGTATATGAAGGTAGTCATTAAGGTGAACCAAGACACAAAATATAGTTTGCAATATATTGTAAACGAAAGTCAAAGTTCCCATAGCAACACAAACTTTCCGTCAATGCACAAAATAGTAACATTTTGAATTACCAGTTAAGCATCTAAATATACACTCTATATGTATGCATGTGTTATTTGAGTGAGTTAATGTTGCTCTAAGAACATAATAATAATTATAATAATAATAATGATATTTGTTAAGGGCTTACTATTTGCCAAACACTGTTCTAAGCGCTGGGGTAGATACAAAATCAGGTTGTCCCACGTGGGACTCACAGTCTTAATCCCCATTTTAAAGATGAGGTAACAGGCACAGAGAAGTTCGTAGCTTACTGAAGCTCACACATCAGATAACTGGCAGATCCGGGATTAGAACCCACATCCTCTGACTCCGAAGCCTGTGCTCTTTCCACTGAGGCACACTACTTCCCTAAGAACATTATGGGTAGGGAACGTGTTTGCTAGCTCTGTTGTACTGTATTTCCCTTTCACTCAGTACAGTGCTCTGCACATTGTAAGTGCTCAATAAATACCATTGATTGATTAAGGATTGTACACGTAGACTTCTGAATGTCTAAATTCATTCATTCAATCGTATTTATTGAGCACTTACTGTTTGCAGAGCAGTGTACTAAGCACTTGGGAAGTACAAGTTGGCAACATATACAGACGGCCCCTATCAATCAATCAATCGTATTTATTGAGCGCTTACTATGTGCAGAGCACTGTACTAAGCGCTTGGGAAGTACAAATTGGCATCACATAGAGACAGTCCCTACCCAACAGTGGGCTCACAGTCTAAAAGGGGGAGACAGAGAACAGAACCAAACATACCAACAAAATAAAATAAGTAGGATAGAAATGTACAAGTAAAATAAATAAATAAATAAATAGAGCAATAAGTATGTACAACCATATATACATATATACAGGTGCTGTGGGGAAGGGAAGGAGGTAAGATGGGGGGATGGAGAGGGGGACGAGGGGGAGAGGAAAGAAGGGGCTCAGTCTGGGAAGGCCTCCTGGAGGAGGTGAGCTCTCAGCAGGGCCTTGAAGGGAGGAAGAGAGCTAGCTTGGCGGATGGGCAGAGGGAGGGCATTCCAGGCCCGGGGGATGACGTGGGCCGGGGGGTCGATGGCGGGACAGGCGAGAGCGAGGTACAGTGAGGAGATTAGCGGTGGAGGAGCGGAGGGTGTGGGCTGGGCAGTAGAAGGAGAGAAGGGAGGTGAGGTAGGAGGGGGCGAGGTGATGGAGAGCCTTGAAGCCCAGGGTGAGGAGTTTCTGCCTGATGCGCAGATTGATCGGTAGCCATTGGAGGTTTTTGAGGAGGGGAGTAATATGTCCAGAGCGTTTCTGGACAAAGATAATCCGGGCAGCAGCATGAAGTATGGATTGAAGTGGAGAGAGACACGAGGCCCCTACCCAACAGCGGGCTCGCAGTCTAGAAGGGGGAGAATGTGCAGCTCTCATATCATACTGTTGGTGTTACCTAACCGTAATGGCTGGGCTTATAAGCATCTTTATTATTTTAAATTGTATAGTTCATGAATGATGATAGATATATTATGTGGTACAAAGAAATTAATTCTTAAATTCTTAAAACCCATGATAATGTAATCATTGTCACCAAATTTAAGGGCTTAAAAGTTAAGGGAATTAAAGTTATGGTAACTACCTAGGCCCTATTGCTGATTCCTTTCATATTCCTTTCAACCAACAATACATACTGTCTTATTGTATTTTCTTCTGAGATCTGTTCCTTCAAATTATATACCTAATCACTGCTTAAGCAGATTTGCTCTAGATTCTTGCTTGAACATTAATGTTTGCAACCTAATTTACAGTTGCTTTGTGAGTTCATCCTCACAACCCCCTTGTGAGCTCAGTGGTGGCTACTATTATTACTCTAATTTTAGATCTAAGAAGTAAGCCATAGATTTCCCCCACACCCCTAAGGTCATACTGAGGAAAAGATCAAAATCGGCCTTTAGAGCAGTTTCTTGGGGCTGCAGCTACATAACCACCCTCTTCTCTGGATAAACAAAGAGAAAGTGCACTTGAGTTTGTTAGCATATTTAGACTGCTTGCTCTGGAGAAACTCTAGTCATTTGGAGGGAAAATTAAGCATAGGTTTTGCAGCAAATTTAGAATCTACCAAAATCCTGTAGGTTCTCTGTTTTAAATGGAACTTGACTCCCTGGAGGCTTAAATTATTGACATTTGACAAAACACAACCCCATTGTACCTTGGGTGGGGGAGGAGGTTTATGGGGGCTTTCAGGTGTTCCCAGGCCTCCTGTAATTTCAATGTTCTCAAGTGTTTATCTCCATTGGAATTGCATTCCTGAAAAGATGCTGGATCAATTCCTAAGTTGGGGTAAGTGTGAAATTTCAAAAGTAAGCCACTTCAGAATTATCAAGTCATCAGATGGCATGTGAAAAGGCTCTCAACATGTGTGTGCGTATGAGGGTGGTGAGTGGGGGGTCATTTTCCTATATTCAGGAGTAGACTAGAGAAATTGGACCAAGAATGCCAGATTTTGTTTTGCCGCATATCCACTGAGAAGCTATTTATGTCCCAAAAGAAGGGGAGGACCCGGTGAGAGTACCTGACACCAGGAATAAGGACTGAAACCTCATCAAAAGCAGTGACTGTTATGTAAGAGGTCAGAGTAATTTAAACTTCTCCTTTTTAAATGCCCCAGAATTAGCTCCTGGGGGGTCAAATGGTTTCCTTCATATTGTTGTTCAAATGGGAAGTAAATAATACCAGGATATATGCCCTTACCCCTAGTTAACATGTCTGATTTCAGAAAAAAAATCATCCCTCTAAAAGATGATAAAATATTCAAGTTTTCCTCCATAAAGGTAATATTTTTTTGTCTGAGTCAACATACTTTACCGTTTTTAAACTTTCCTCATCATATTTTTGACAGCAGGTTTTCCAATTTTGACAGCTTTTAAAAAGTAATTTTAACAGACGAGTGATTTCTCTTCTAAGCAAAGTCAGATTGTGTGAAATGTCAATGTAAAAACTATACACTCTGACACATAATCATTTTTTATTTGAATTTACTTATTAATTTTGCTTGCTCTTGCTAATAAAACATAAGTGCTTAGCTAATTGTGTTGCTTATTGAATTTTTTTAAGTATTTTAAAGCTGTATTCTTATGACTTCTAGCTGCCAAAATTGGTTAACTTTATTTAGGGAGTTGCGGGGTATTAGCATCACAATTGGTAATGTCAGCAAAATGGTCAAAGTAGTTCTGAGGATCCAAAAGAAGCTGCACAACTGAAAAAGTGAAGGTGTGGCAACTACTCTTAGTAATTCAAATTCTCCCTCCCTGCTTCTGTCTAAAGAACCTGGATCCCTCTAAGTGAGATCCATTTCTTTTCTTTCTACCTATACTGGTTCAACCTTTCTTTATGTGATAGACACACTCCTTTTAGCCCTGAAAGAGTTTCCTGAGAACTAAGTAGTCCCCGGGAAATGTGGACAGAAATTCCATCAATTCACTTTAATAAAAAGTCTCTTCTCTGACTTTTCTGGGGAATCATTTAAAGTTCTTTTGGGTCTGACACTACACTGAGGATGCTGAAAATGAGTAATTTTTGTCAACTTTCAGTGGATGTGGAACAAGATTGGGAGGCTTTAGAAAGAAAGCTTTAAGTCTCTGTTTTTATGGGGTACTTGACAAGTTGGTTAAATAAAAAACATTTTTCCCAGATTTAGTGTCTTACATAATCAACTCTTTCCTTTTACTGGGTGGAGCTAGGTTTTCTGGCCTTTCAGAGAGCCACAACTCTTCCTCCACTCACTCCTCTGAGTCAGAGGGAAAATGTCACTGTAGACAGGTCATTTCGAGGCAGCTAGTACTACTCAATAAGTCAAGGATATTCTGCACTGCTAGGGATTTGTAGAGATGAATCCATTTAATCTATATCCATATCATTCAGGCAAATGAACCAGGTTGTTTCCTGAATTTCCTAAATTGGTTAGCTGACTAGACAGTCCCTGCTGGTCAGCCTGGGCTGTGGAGATGTGCCTAAAGCTTCAGAATATCAATCTTAGGTATTCATTAAGCACTAACTGTCTGCATAGTGCTGTACTAAATGCTTGGGAAAGTGAATCTCAAAGAATAGTTATAGTACTTCAGGTAGGATGTTTTCATTTCTAGCTCAAACCCGGTTGAGTTTGAGAGATCTTGTAATACCACAGGCTCAAAGGATGAACCTTGGATATTTAGGATGGAAAGAGAGAGAATTACATCTTGATTACCACGATTTAAAAAAAAAGAAGTATGAAACCCTTAGCCCAGAGATGTGTTCATCTAAGTTTACTCTTCTCCCCTAACAAAAAAGCCAAAGAGCCTTCAGGTCTTAATGGGGAAGGTAATAGGTTTTGTCCTAGGGAAAGGGAAACTGGGAATCTCAGAACCAAGTTTGGGAGGGTCAAAACTGAAACAGAAGGAAACTCAAAACAAGAATAAAATGATTAACCACAGAAAAAGAAATGGAGAGAAAAAATCATAACTGGCTCAACCATATTGACAAACTTGATGATTACCTTTTAGTTAACAGCACCTCCCTTCTCCTTCTGACTCCTGCTTTTCACTTTGTGGTGCAGCTCGTACCCATCTGCTTTTTTACTTCCTACCTCTGCTTTGCCCAACATAAATAATCATGGTTCTGATACCAATCATGGTTTCTACTGTAGGACCCATTATCTCCTCAAATTACCTCAGTAAAGCACAGCTGATGACACTGTGCTGTAACACCTGACCCAGAAGGCAGTTGCTTTGGGAATGGATGCAGCCTTCTCTCTCACATTAACCAGTTATTTCCCAGAATTCTGGCTGGCACTGCCCATCTCAAGGAATTCTGTAGGTGGTTCTTTGGCTAGAAATCTTCATCCCAGATAGCTTAATCCCATCAGGCATTCCTCTACTTGCAGATGCAGGAAAAAAAAAAACACCCAGGTCTTCTGATTCCCAGAACTGTGTGCTATCCCAAAATCAACAGCAGGGCTACTACACCACACAGCTCCACTAAACTGATAGAGGCCAGAACTGATAAAGGCCAGGTGACTAGACCTAGATTACAAACTCCACTAGTTTGTAAACTACTTGAAGGCAGGGATCATGTCAACTAACTCTACTGTACTCTCCCTAGGGCTTAATGTGGTACATTGAACAGAATACAGCACTCAATAAATGTTCTTGATTGATTTGGAAGATAAGGAGAAAGTAACTGTAGTTGAATCATAAAGTGAGCAGAAGTCACTTAAATCCCTGCCTAGCCCCCTGTCTGTTTGTCCTAACTGGAGAAGGCATCCTCAGTTTAGCACACTGAGGGCTGTGCAGTGGCTAGAGAGGGAATTGAGTGGGGTGGCTAGAGCACAGGCCTGGGAATCAGAAGGTTAGGGGTTCTAATCCTGCTCCACCACTTGTCTGCTGTGTGACCTTGGGCAAGTCACTTAACTTCTCTGCGCCTCCGTTGTCACATCTGTAAAATGGGATTAAGACCGTGAGCCCCTCAAGGGACGTGGACTGTGTCCAACCTGACTATCTTGTATCTAAAACAGTGCTTGGCACATAATAAGCACTTAAAAATTATAATAATAATAAAGAATCTGGAAGAACAGAGTGATGTGGAAGAAAAGGGCTGCCACTAAGGAGAAAATGAGAGTCTAAAAAAAGAACCTGGGCTCCCTGAGAGATAAGGTTAGAGGAAGGTGGAGAAAGAGAGATGGAATTTATTTTGCATTGGAAATTCGCTCCAAGCTTGCAATTGGTCAGGTCACTGTTTATGAATCATTGGAGTGGGATGTCTTAGGCACCGGGGGCAGTGACAGGTAGATGGAGAGTTAAATAGGACACACAATAGTTTATAGTCATACTATACAACTCCATTCTTCTTAGAGCCTCAGAACTGTTCACAGAACATGATTGTCTCTTACAGACCACTGGCCACCACCTGAGGTAACATTATGTCCAACTGGAGTGATCTGGAAATGTTTAAATAATCCTCGTCAGACTCCATCAGGAACAGAGGTAGCAATTAGCCTCATTTTTGAGTTAGGGAAGGAGAGATTAAATAATTCTACATCTGGTACCTTTTCCACCAAGCTGGACTACATATGGCATAACTGACAAAGAGAAGAATCAGCTATGGGGGAGCGAGGTGGTGGGAGGGCAGGGGGTGCTCTTTGATTTTGATAATGCAAGTGCCAGGCAATCCGCTGGAAATTTGAACTTGGGTAAATGTTACTTTCCAAAAGAAACATTTCTTAATTCATTAACTTATTTTAAGTGTCTAAATTGTTCTTTTTAGCTCACGAATCTCAGAGACCGGTTCTTTGGACCGTTAAATCCATGAAATCACAAACGCAGGGTAATTCTCATTTTCTACAGGATGCTTCATTTCAGTCACAAGTTCTACCAAGTTCTGTGATGCCTTAATGGGCCCAAATGATAGGAAGGACTCTACGAGGACCCTCCAGAATATTTATTCCTAAAAACTGCTGTTGCTTCAGATTTAACCTTTGTTGTGCAAAAACATATATATTTCCCCCTTAGCCATAAGAGTTGCCTGAAGGTGGGCCATTCCAGCAGAGTGGAAAGTTTAAAATGCTTAAAATTAAAAACCATGAATCTAAACTATTCCTAAGTGTGCACATAATTCAGTTCTTCATTAACTTAATTGTTTTCCAACAAAAGTAAAATGAGAATATGCAAATGAAACATTGTGTCAATAGTTGAAAGAAATATTCATTTAATGTTGGAAGAGTTTTCCAAGAAATCTTGTTCATTTATGTTGGGAGATTTTTTTTTGTTTGTCTCTATTTGTTCAAAACATAATACAATTGTAAGACCCACTGCCTGCTGGCAAAGTTGGAATAGCTGTCAGCAGGAAATGGCAAACTAATAATAAGTGGTGGTAAAATATTTATATTATAGTTTACTGGAGAATTGAATGCAGTTTTCTATTTCATTTCTGCTTGAGGCACTCCAGAGAAACATATTTGTGCCCCCAAATAAAAGGATAGAATTCTAAGCACCAGGGCAACTTATCTTTCAGCTCTCCTCCAGAGAAATCAAGGATTAACAATAATAAAGTCTTTAACTAGTTCCAATTTAAGAAATTTTAACTGAGGTACAGAATGCAGTAATTAGCAGCATCTCACATTCAGTGTTATTGGACACTAGTCTGACGGATCAAACACTTTTGTATGTGGCCTTTTTATTTAGCTGCTGGCTCATAATTTTCAATAACAGTGCTGTTCAGGCAGAGGGAGGGGTGGTCTAGTGATGTTCAAGTACAACACTGTGTTTATGTACTCCCCAAAGTGTATCAAAGCTCAGATCCACAGAAATAAAAGAAAAGTCAAACAAAACAAGCATTAGACTGCGTAAAATAAGGTATGGACAAGGCAAACAGGTGAGGCATTGTTTAGGTGGCTAAGGTAGATCAATATCTATTCTTGCAAGGCAGGAATCCTGACTGCTTTCTTCTGGCACTACGCAGATCATCTTACGGCTTGCAGACAGACTGTCGCCTCAGCCCAACTGACAGACAACCTATTTCACCCCTGCAAAAATCATACCCATCTTCATTCTTTGTGGTTCACTGGGGGAAAGAAAATGCCAACATGAAATAAAACAGAATATGCACATCAAGTAACAGCATACTTAGGCAACGATCACAGAATGCATTCTAAGTTTTTCTTGTCATATTAACTGAATGAATTACAAGTATATGCGTGTGTTTGACAATGTGTGTATCAATGAGAAAGATTGAGAGAACATGGGGATGTACGTATACAGATGCCATTATCAGAAGATACTAGACTGCCTTTTAGAGCTTCTGCAAACCTATATCTGACATGTTGCTTCAGTTGCTCTGCCGATCAGTCAGATTTTGAATAAATTACAGAGCCAGGAAATGGATGTTGATGGTGGTGGATGGCATATCAAGCAACCAGGTAAATTTACAAACTTAATTCCAGGTTTAAAGAGGGCCGCTTGAAAATTATTTCATAAATGTGTTGGGTTTTCTTGTTGTGCCATGAAACAAGAGCTAGAGCAGCTCAGCCACCTTAACCTACCAAGAGATCTACCCAGGGAAGGAATTACAGCAAACTCCCCTTCAGTTTAGGCTACCTAAGAAATTATATTACACAGGCCTATAGGTTCTCTTTTGTGATCTCAGGGAGGAGACCTGCTCTGAATTTGTTCTTTGTAGCATTAACTAAAGTTAATATTGTTCCCATTGTAATTCTTCAGCTCATATACATTTCCAAATATCCTGCATTCTGTCCACATTTTCGTGTGAAAAAAATCTGACCTGTTTCTGTTTTACTGTATATTCTGAACTGATTTACTTACAATTGCATCTTAATATGAACAGTTTGAAAATTCACCTCCATATCTTTATTTTAAAGGCAGTGAAACATTCTGTCTTAATCTCCAAAGTGGAAAAGGTCACCTTTTGTGTACTGATGCATATCATATCTCTGAGTATTGAGAACAAGTGTGTTTTCCTCAGTGCTGTGGCTGAAGTTAAACTTATATTGTAACCATTTTTTTTCTACTTACCTCCTTATGGTGGAGGAAATGTAATTTACTTGTCAGATTGAAATGTTTGATATAAATCTTTATCCTTTCTTTCAAACAAGTATTTCTGAAACATTATATTATAAACAACTGGCATGTTTAATTAAACAACCACTTTATTCCCAACTGAACAAGAGGGTATGATTATATTAATTTAATAGGAAGACATGTGACCAGATTTTAAAGAAAACATTTTCAACTCAACAAGAAGGTATGATTATATTAATTTAATAGCAAGACATGTGACCAGAATTTAAACAAAATATTTGAAGCTTCTATCTTTACAAATATCAAGAAGGAGTTTTCTTGAAAGATTTTGAAATTAATCTGATTTACAAAATATTCCTTCCCATTAAAATTTCTTCTTCAAAGTACTAATTGCTTAGCAAAGCAAAATTAAAAAGTCATTTAGCAGTTTACTGTGATGCTGAAAATGTATTTTAAATAAACAACTGTAATTTTATCAAAGCATTCATTTTCCATGTTTTCCTACCTGCTCTTCATAACTACAGGATAGTAGATCTTAAGTGTATTAGCACTATTCTATTTTGTAAAGAATGATTAAACAGTGGGGTGAATTTTGTGACTGAGCTATTATAATGTGAACTAGATTATTAATTGCAAAGAAAACATTGCAAAGAGTCATTATCTGGTTAAAAACAAATGACCTTTTTTTCAAAAGTTTCACAGTGAAATCAATGGTTTCGCTGAAACATTTCTAGTAAATGGTTGGAATAAGACAAAATTAAGTTAAGAATGGAAAGGTTCTGACCTAATTAAAGCCATAAACTATTTTTGAAGCAGCTGTTGTGTTTGGATTCTAATTATCCTTATTGTATTTGTTTATTGTGTAAACAGATGAAAAATTTTTGATCCAGATGTGACAATTCTATTCTGTTATTCACCTTGCAGGAAGCATTGTTGGGTTTTTTTCCCACTTTCATCACATTCCCTCAAGGACCTTCATGTTTTCATTAGAAACCAGTAGTTGAGAAAATATGTCAGATGCTTACATAAAATCTACCATGCAGCAACATGGAAAACTGTAACAACTGTTTTGGATGAAAATGTCTTGAAGTCAACCTACATAAAATCATAATTGACTTGCCAGTGAATTTTAATTAGCATTTAAGTTACACTCTGACATGATTTCAAATGCTAAGAAAAACAGTTTCTCCTTTAGCTACCGTATAACCAAGTAATAAAAACAGATATTTTGTCAGGTATATTTAAAACTTCATTTTGAAATATATTCGTGTGTGATAGTCTGTGATACGAACAGTTTAGAAGAGATAAGAATATGGAAGCTATTACCCACATAGAAGTAAACTCAACTGACCCATTAGGATAACATGCCTTTACAGCAGGGATAAAATCACAGATTCTCTAGAACATTTAAAGTTCTTTCCATAATGAATGTGCTACTCAAAATTATTTTACACAGATGCAAGGCATACTTTATAATAATTCCATAAACATGCAATAATTTATACCTATGGATGCATTATATGCTTTTATTTTTAAATTTTAAACTACTTGAATGTAATTTCATTCAAGAAGCTAAAATTATTTTCAACTGCTATTATTGACTAGAAATTGTTTTCTATTAAAGATATTTCCATTTTGTATCCACAAAACATCTTTAATAAAAAACAAGTACGTGTGTTTTTACAATTGAACAAAAGCAATTAACATTAGACAATACACATCAACTAATTATAAAGAATACAAATTAAATTGCAACCTTACCATCTTTTTGTAGTTTTCAAGTACCCACTGGATATAGATTATTGATAAAACTTCCTTAGACATCAACAATAAATTCAACATCACAGAGTGCAAAAAGAGCATAAAGAATATCATAGAACTTAGACTCCAGTTTGTAATAGGTCATACACAAACACTTGATTGCGATTTGACTGTAATTACACATAACCATTTCAGTTTGGTGAACTTTTGCAGAATTTATTTATTCATTGTTATATTCTGTTTGATAGTAATAAACTGAGAAACGGAGGTGTCATTCCTTAGACCATGTTACTTACACCCTTATTAACAATATATTTGGAATCTTTATATTTCTGTTATTAAAGTATAATCAGGCTTAACAATATTAATAAAAACTACTGGGATGCATATTATCTTGAAATTTGAAACAACTTTTCTGCTTGCAACCAGATAATTATGTGAACATAAGATAACAATAATAATAATAATGGCATTTATTAAGCACTTACTATGTGCAAAGCACTGTTCTAAGCACTGGGGAGGTTACAAGGTGATCAGGTTGTCCCACTGGGTGCTCCCAGTCTTAATCCCCATTTTACAGATGAGGTAACTGAGGCCCAGAGAAGTGAAGTGACTTGCCCAAAGTCACACAGCTGACAATTGGCAGAGCCGGGATTTGAACCCCTGACCTCTGGCTCCAAAGCCCGGGCTCTTTCCACTGAGCCATTAGGCACTAAACAAAAGTGGCTTAGAAATGGACATATTTATTGGCATTATTAATTAATTGTAAATGGACATACTCTCTAAGTGGATATAACTTCAGCTGTGACCTAAAATAATCACTTTAGGATGTATTTTAATAGTGGTTGATACCCAAAATAAATTGCTATGATCTGGATATACTCCAAATAGAGCCCAATTGTATGTTTTTGTTATCCCTCTAATGAAAGGCATAAAAACACACTGCTGCTAATAATTTCACAAGAACAGATTATTCCATGTAATAAGAATGTTAATCATTCACGAACCTTACACAAAGCCCTGAAATTACTCATAACGGGACTTTTTTTTCCCTACTGTATTTTTAAGCATCTACTATGTGTCTAGCACCATTCTAAGCACTGGGGTAGATTCAAGTTAATCAGGTCAGACACAGTGCCTGTCCTGTATGGCTTCTGGTCTAAGCAGGCAGGAGAATAGGTACTGAAGCCCCATTTTGCAGTTGAGGAAACCAGCACAGAGAAGTCAAGTGACTTGACCATGGTCACACAGCAAGCAAATGGTGGAACCGGCGTGACCTAGTGGACAGACCATGGTCCTGAGAGTCAGAGGACCTAGGTCCTAATCCCAGCTCTGTCATTAGACTGCTGTATGACCTTGGGCATGTCACTACATTTCTCTGGATCTCAGCTACTTCATTTGTAAAAATGGGGTTTTAGACTGTGAGCCCCATATGGGACATGGACTGTATCCAACCTGATTAGCTTGTATCTACCCCAGCCCTTAGTACAGTGCCTGCACATAGTGAGACATTAACAAATACCATTGGAAAAAACAAAGAAATGGGATTAGAACCCATGTCTTCTGGTTCCTAGGTTGTGCTTTATCCCCTAGACAATGCTGCTTCCCTAGCCAAGCCCACAGGGCTTGTTCCTGAATGCACAACACTTTCCGACCAGGTTCCTGGTCTAAATCCTTCCTGGGATGGTTGCCACTGGATGCCTAAAGTGGTGGGTTGAGAAATAAATTGAGCGACTAAATCTAGTTCTTTATCCAACAGAACAACAACACAGAGCCTCAGTGATGTCTTTAGTGGTTGGACCTAAAATGCCCACCAGCTGAGAAGTCAACTCCTAAATCAGGTCTGAGGCTCCTTTGTCATGCTAGGAAGAATGCTTAAGAAGCCTCGTGATTCCATAAAGAATTTCCGTTTTGAAGATTGTTGATTCAGCTCAGTTCATGGGGCACAACATTCACTTAAAGAAATAGCAAGTAATGAATCAGTACTCTTCAAAGCAAGAGCATTGACTCACATCTTCAGGCCTAACTAAGCATTTCACTACTGACTTAATTTACAGGAATGTGCTCTCAGCAAATATGTGTGTATGTGTTACATATTATATAATATATATATAATGTGGGTATATATACATACATATTAAAGGAATGTAAGATAATGAAAGAAAATGATAAAAGCAGGGGGGAATGTTCATTTGGGGACAATATTTCACACCTTTTCCTGCTCCAAAGAGCAATGAAATGAGATCATTGGTTTGTCCAAGGGAAAAAATGAGCCCAGTTTTGCTACTCCATAACCTGCTGTGGACTCCCACAGACTCAAAAACCACAGAATCCGACAGAATCTTCTCGGCAGGAATCCTCTACATGAATGGCTGGCCTGCAGCAGGACGTCAGACTCAATCTCTGGTTATTAACCATCTTTTCTTGTACCGTATGTGGCGGAGAGATGGCACCTACCTGTTTCTCTGTAAGGTTTGCTAAATGGTCTCTACATTATCTGGGACCGAAGATGAAAATGTTGAAAGGCATCATGAGGCTGCATTTTGGATAAAAGAAAGAACACGAAAATGAGAACTTGCGTATAGAGTAGAAAAATGATCCGCATGGAGTTAAGCTTCATTTTAAAACCCAGCACAGTCTGAGACTGCTCCCAGGTTCTAGAATTCCTGAGTCTGCAGGAAGAGGATACTGAAACCAAGGTGGGATTGGTTTGGGGGATCACTGATCTCCCACTGTCCTCTCCCTTTCTCTTTTAGGGGCTTCAGGACAGTGAGGGCTACAGTGCTTTAACTAGGGTTCTATCGCAAGTGTGTGCATGTTTGTGTATTTGTATGCTTGCACAATTCCACCTTTGTGTAGTTGCCCCAGAAACTGCGCACAGGTGCCCATCAGATGCCCTTTGAGTTGACTTTAACTTGCATTTCCACCAGTTTGGCTTTTAAGTGTCAGGGGCCAAATCATGAACAAGATTGGACCAGGCTCATGTGGGTAAGGCCAGACCCTGTATTTCTGTCCTGTATAGAGCAGTATGTCATCAACTTGCCTGAGTGTTCCCTTCAGTTTCCAAGTCCCATGCTGTCTGAATTATCCTGAGCCCCTCCCCAGACTGAGCCCCCTCCCCCAGACTGAGCCCCCTCCTTCCTCTCCTCCTCCTCCCCCTCCCCATCCCCCCGCCTTACCTCCTTCCCCTCCCCACAGCACCTGTATATATGTATATATGTTTGTACGTATTTATTACTCTATTTATTTATTTATTTTATTTGTACATATTTATTCTATTTATTTTATTTTGTTAATATGTCTTGTTTTGTCGTCTCCCCTTTCTAGACCGTGAGCCCACTGTTGGGTAGGGACCGTCTCTATATGTTGCCAACTTGTACTTCCCAAGCGCTTAGTACAGTGCTCTGCACACAGTAAGTGCTCAATAAATACGATTGAATGAATGAATAAATAAGATTGAATGAATGAATTATCCCTCAAGGCAAAGTGATGCAATGTGAGGCTCAAATCCCCAGATAACTCCCTGGGTGCTGCCCTCCCAGGGAACTCCTAAAGGGAAATGTAAATTCACTAAAAAACAGTAGGAGATGATTGGTAGAAAATCAGGAAGGGAGGTACAGAAAAATATCTGTAAATTTAAATGTTTTCGAGAGAGGAAGCAATATCCCTTTTTAGCGTACCACTGATTCGTTCACACTACTCGTGCTGGGTGGCCTTAGCAAAGATTTGTTCTCTGGGATTTTCTCTCATCACCATGATTATGAATGGTATTATTTATAATAACTATTAAGCACAAACCTCGGTACTAAACATTGGAGTAATTACCCCCAAATCAATTAATACTCAGCTCCTAGCCTCCATATTGCTAGGGTGGCATTCACCTAGTTTTATATTAGATAATCTGGCATTCAGTTAGTCAGTCCCCTGCCCAGAATTGTGGGCACTTGCATTCTTGAATACCTCCAGTGGCCACTCTACCAGAGACTCACGGTTTTAGGGAGAGGAAAGAAAACATAGAACAATAAAAATGTGGTTCAAGTAACAGTGAAAACAAGCTAAAATTCAATGACTTAAAATGTCACTAAATAAGATGATTAAATAGTACTTGGAAGGTACAATCTTCAGATACCTCAACACTCCAAGCGAACAGTTCTTGGCAATGAACTGTAGTGACTGTCCCAGCACTAGACAAATTGTCCAGAATTCAGTCCCGCAGTCTCCAGAGCGCTGGTGGTATATTTAGGCCAAGCTGATAAAAGAAGTATTTATTTAAAGATAGGAAAATAATTGGCAAGAAAGGCTAGATTGTTATATCACCCTCTCTTGGCCCAAGTTCCTATAAAGTGGCTATCAAGGTAATTTCTAAATAAAGCAGTTTGCTCTACATTTTCCAGCAATGCTATGATTTGAGGTTATAAAATCTCCCTAGCCAACAGCTGATTTGAAAATGCAATTCAATCTATCTCTGAGTCTGATCCAGGTGTTTGTGGCTGGCAGTGTTGCTTCAGGATTTACCCTCCCCATTCCTATTACCATCCCCAGATCTTCACCAGGAAGCCTTCCCACCTTCCCCTGCTCTGTCCAAAAACACCACCCAAAAGAGAAAAACTCTCTCTCACTGAACTCCATTCCCCACCTTCCAGCTCCTCTCCACATTCTGAAAACGAATCTAAGTAAAAGACTCTCTGAGTGCCTATAGGATGGCAATGAAGAGGTCAATTAGTCAGTCAATCAATCATATTTATTGAGTGATTACTATGTGCAGAGCACCATACTAAGCCCTTGGGAGAATACAGTATAACAGAGCTCTCATTTCCTCTTCTCCCACTTCCTTCTATGTTTCCCTAGCTCTCGGATTTCAACCTTTATTTACTCCACCCTCAGCCCCACAGACCTTATGCACATATCTGTAATTTATTTACATTAATGTCTGCCTCTCCCTCTAAACTGTAAGCTCACTGAAGGCAGGGAACTTGTTCCCCAACTCTGTTATGCTGTTCTTTCCCAAATCTCTGCACACAGTAAGGGCTCAATAAATATGGTTGATTGATTGATTGATTGATACATTTTCCCTGCGCACAAAGAGCTCCCATGGAGCAGAGACCCTTCCAGTGGGGAACCACAGAAGAAATACCATCTTCCAGGGCCTTGCCTCAGTGTCCCAGCTGCTCCCCTGGGTGACCTTTCTTTCAGTGGAAAACCTAACCTGATCAGTAAAAATAAACAGCAATCATGTGCTCCAGAGCACAGAGAGAACTGGGCAGGAACAGCTAGGATATTTAAAAAAGTGATCAGAGATTTGTTTTGCTTTGTGGCAATCCTGGCTTGCTTCGTGGAAAGAAGAGATAAGAGAACAACCCACTCTTTCAAATCCTATTTCTCAGAGTATGAAGAAATCCAACAGCAGTCAACTGTAGCTTTCTCGGTGAGGATAATGAAAAAAGTTGTCTTCCTTCTCCTGTTAGGAAGACTCTCCCTTTCAAACCCCTTTGTGCTTCTACCCCCATAGTAGCTGCTCTTATTCTTTGTTGCAAATGCTATATGAATAACTATCTAGCTAAATAAAATTGGAAGGGGTCACCCCAGTGTGAAATGGGTATGAGTTTGGGCAAGCAAGTTGCTTTGGCTTAAGCATTGTCCTTTAACAAGTCCCCTCCAGAATCTGGAACAGGACTAAATCTTCCCTTCCTTCCACCCCAGTTTTGCAAAGTTCTAGATGTTTCTAAACCCAAAAATGTGCAACCTAAGTAGAGGGAAGCTTTGACCATCAGGATTACAGAACTCTAGAATACGTTCCCCAAGGTGGTTGTGGAGTCGTCTCCCACAGAGAGCTTTAAGAAGAGAAGAGATATCACTTTCCAGGATGGTTTCCATTACAGTTTAAATTATCATCATTATTAGTAGTAATAATAATAATAATGGTATTTGTTAAGTGCTTACTATGTACCAGACACTGTTCTAAGTGCTGGGGAGGATACAAGCAAATTGGATTGGACACAGTCCCTGTCCCATGTGGGGCTCACAATCTTGGTCCCTATTTTACAGACAAGGGAACTGAGGCACAGAGAAGTGAAATCACTTGCCCAAGGTCACACAGCAGACAAGTGGTGGAGCCGGGATTAGAATTATCTTCTGACTCCTAGCCCCGACTTCTATTTACTATACCATGCTAACTGGGTGAAGTGAAACACGGATCATGGTCTCCTTTGTGCCTCCTGATTACACTCTGTAACATACAACTGCCAGTTAATAGCTAACTGACATCACTGTTATTCATTCATTCAGTCATATTTACTGAGCTCTTACTGTGTGCACAGCACTGTACTAAGCACTTGAAAAGTACAAATCGATCTTCCATTTTCCATCATTTAAAACACCAGTGTGCCATTACCATGCTGGCCTGTGTGTGTGTTTGTGTTTTGCAGAAAGGAGATGGAGGAAGGGAACAAGAATTTAAATGACAATAGCTAAGGAATCCAAAATCAAGCTGAAGCATCTGGGCCCCAAAATATTCTGGATACTTAGGGATAATAATAACAATTAATAATGATAATATTTGTTAAGTATTTACCTTGTGCCAAACCACTGAACTAAGTACTGAGGTAGCTAAACATTAATCAGGTCCCACTTGGGACTCACAATCTAACTAGGAGAATGATCAGGTGAAAATCCCCATTTTACAGATGAGAGAACCGAGGCACAGAAGTTAAGACTTTCCCGAAGTCACACAGCAGATGTGGAAGAGCCAGGATTAGAACCCAGGTCCTCTGCCCCCCAGGCCTATGCTCTTTCCACTAGGCCACACTGCTTTTCTGTCAACCCCCACTCCCAGGCCAAAAGTCAAAACACCCCTGCCTAGGATAAAGAAAGATTCCATTCATCCTTGCATGACTGCTAATCAAGAACACACCATTATATTCAATGTTCAATGTTCATTATGTTCAATCATGTAATATGCTTTATGTCTCGATCTGATCAGCTTGCTCTCAATCTTTTGTGTATATATTTTGCTGCTTCTTGGGGTCTAAATCTCAATGCTTCATCCATTTTGCCACCTGTGAGTTTCATGGATTATATCCATTTGTTAATAATGGGTTGATCTTGGTTATTTTGGGTCTTTGTCAACATGGGACCCACCACATTTTAGTTCTTCCCACCATTTCTATGAATGAATCCCCCCAGGAGGCACATGAGAACCTAAAAGTTAGGCCTTCGTGGGACCTGCCTTGCCAATATTCTGATGCATCTATTTGTTCTTTGTAAACTTCCTCGCTAGTCCAACTGTGTTTGCCCACATCTGAAATTCTTGACTGTCTTGTGTGAAAAATTACAGTCATCAGTGAAGAGCATTTATGTCATTAAAATTGATTCCCTCTTCCCAGTTGAGTTTGCACTCTAGTAACTTCAGTGTAGGTGTATATGGTGTCAGTGAAATTGTGTCACCTTGTTTGGATCTTTTGTGTAGGTTTATATAAAAGAGATTAGTCAATATTTCAGTTTACTAGGAGATGGCAGGACCTAATGGAGAGAGCATGGGATTGGCAGAAAAAAGACTTGGGTCCTAATCCCAGTTTTGATACCAACCTGCTGAAAGACCCTGGGTAAATTTTTTAGCCCCTCCTTACCTCAGTTTCTCAGTTATAAAATGGATTGAGAAAATAATACCACTTCTTCCTATCTCATATCTTTTGAAGTCGCTGTGGAGCAAGCACTGTGCCTGATATGATTATTTTTTATCTACCTCAGGGTTAAAACAGTGTTTGGCACATAGTAAGCTCTTAATAAATACTTTTTGTGTAATTATAGCTTATTTACTTTGTGTATCTCCACTATCTTTAAAAATAGACTTGATTCCAGTTTCACTGAGGACACTGAAGCAGTGTTGAATTCCACAGTGAAGAGTTTTTTTTGTAGTCAGTGAACACAAAAGAAAAAAATTGGTATGGAATATTCTCTGCTTCTTTTCTGTAGACTAGTAGAGGAGGGAGTCTGGTTAATCATCATTATCAGTCGTATTTATTGAGCACTTACTATGTGCAGAGCACTGTACTAAGCACTTGGGAAGTACAAATTGGCAACATATAGAGACAGTCCCTACCCAATAGTGGGCTCACAGTCTAAAAGTGGGCTCACAGTCCAAAAATTAGCTAATTTAATTAGCTTTTGGGGAGCCTGGCTTGTTTTCTGCTGGTTTTTCTGGTATTCTGCAACGTGAGGTGATTCCTCATGTGATTTAGAATGACTCTGGTGAAGTCTTAACAGTAGGTGTGAGAGGAGAGTCACATCTTCTCACATCGGTTGTTTTGAAGATCTTCTGAGTCTCCTTTCTTCACCTACAGTGTTGTCTTCATGCTTTTCCAGGCACTTGGTCCCCAGTTTCTGCATGGATTGTTCAGTAGGTGCAGGATGTGATCGACTCATTGCCTACATTCATGCATTCAATACTACTTATTGAGCGCTTACTGTGTCCCACCTCTGGCCTGGAACTCCCTCCCCTTCATATCACTATCCCCACTTTCAAAGCCTTATTTAAAGCACAGCTCCTCCAAGAGGCCTTCCCTGTTTAATCTCTTATTTCCTCTTCTCCTATTCCCTTCTGCAACACTCTTGCACTTGGATTTTCACCCTTTATTCATTCTGCCCTCTGGCCCACAGCACTAATGTACATACCATAATTTATTTATTTATTTACATTAATGTCTATTTCCCCCTCTAGACTGCAATCTCCTTGATGCCAGGGAACGTGTCTACCTACTCTGTTATATCGTACTCTCCCAAGCACTTAGCACAATGCTCTGCACATACTAAGCACTCAATTAATATGATTTATTGATTAATCGATTGGTTGCAAGAAGCCTTTTATTGCAAGCTGAATTGTTTCTGATGCAAGGACCAGCTAGAGTTCCTACCAGTCATGCACCAAGCTGCATGCACTCAAAAACACACTCTCTCTGCCTACTGTCCTGGGAAAATTTCTGGAATGACAAACAAGAGGATGGACCATCCCTGGGGGCAGGGATTCTGGGGATCAGTAATGTTCTGTGACATCACTAGAGAGTGGGGCTGTAGGTAGGCAGGGCATGGGAGACCAACTGGGAAGACTGTGCCTCTGCTGCCTGAAGAAGTGGCATGGCAGTAAGGAGAGTGTGAGAGAAGTGTCTGAGCCACAGTAAAAGTCCTGAAGTCCCCAGAGCTCCCACCTTATCATAGATCCAGATGGTCTGATGGGCATTTCTCCAGAGTATACTTGGCCATGTGAAAATTGACAACCCAGATTAAGGGCACTCCTTAATCTACATGGAATTGGGTGAAGATCCCTGCCAGGGATGGGCACTTTGGAAAGGGGTGGGAGGGACAGTGGGTGACACTGCTCCTCATGTTCCATACTCCCACCCCAGAACAACTCCTTTATGAACCTCAAAGAGTCACTTTGAAGTGGGGTGACATGACCAGCAGGATCAGCATAGATGCTCTGCTTGGAGAAGTCCCACTGCTTCAAAGGAAAGATAAAGGAAAGAACAAGGGAAACTGATTTGCCTCCTGTCACTCCCAAAGGTGAGGCTCTAAAGCAGAGCCCTCTAGACTATAAACTGTGGTCAGGGCAGGGAATGTATCTATGACTCCCTTGTATTGTATTCTCCTAAGTGCTTAGTAATAATAATGATGGTATTTGTTAAGTGCTTACTATGTGCCAAGCACTGTTCTAAGCACTGGGGGGATACAAGGTGATCAGGTTGTCCCATGTGGGGCTCACAGTCTTAATCCCCATTTTACAGATGAGGGAACTGAGGCCAAGAGAAGTTAAGTGACTTGCCCGAAGTCACTCAGCTGACAAGTGGCGGAGCCGGGATTTGAACCCATGACCTCTGACTCCAAAGCCCAGGCTCTTCCACTGAGCCACGCTGCTTCTAGTACAGTGCTCTACACCCAGTAAGTGATCAGTAAATATCACTGACTGAAGAGAATCAAGCTAAACAAAGAACAGAATAGCAAAGCAGTATAGGGGAAGAATAAGAATTGGAAATCTGTGATCAAAGAAAGAATTGGATTAGTTGAACCAGCATTTAGAAACAGCTCTCCAGGTCCACACTGGCAAGATCAAGTGGAAGTTATAAATCACTTCTCTACAATTAAAGCCACAGTACCACACTTTCAACTGAGCAATCCATATAGTAATGACAAAGGCAATTTTCTTGCTTGACTCAACTAGATAATTGCCTCAGTTCTCCACTTGACGCTACCAGAGATGATGAAGTCTACAAGTATTAAATGCGAAATCAACAAATAAAACAATAATCAATAATTAGGAGATTCTCAATGTTTGAAAATGGATTGATTAGCTGAGCACAGGGAAAATCTTCACCAAAAAACTAAAGAAAATAAAGAAAAAATAAAAATTGAAAGAACTGAACACAGGCATAACAAGGTTTGAAAGAAAGAAAGTGCATAGTGGAGCAATACTAAAAAAAAGGAAATAAAAGTGTCAGAGTGATTTGAAATAGTTTGGTCTGCAATGGTTCAAGGGAGTCAATGGATTATAAACAAGAATGTCAAAAGGATCAATACTTGTGAAAGTGAAAGAATCGAAGTCTAGAAGGGCTGATGGAGGAGTGGATATGAATCTCAGGGAAGAATCTTGGAGAAAAATAAAACAAAGAAAACAAATAGAGTCTGCAAAGCCAAAGGGAGTGAAAAGACTAGTCAAAAAGATGAAAACAGGAGGGAAATCTGAAAAACACCTTGAGGAAAGAAAGGGATGATTTCGCAGGAAAAAACTAACATTTACTGCCTCACTCCCTCCTTCATGTCTAAGCGGTGGAATCTGACTTTGCCTTGGACCATGACTCCCAAGAGACACAGGTTATCCCTTTTCCCCAAAGGTGAGATCTGCCTGTTGTAGATCCTCAATTATTTCCGTGGCATTATGATTTTTTAAAAAATGCATTTTCTCCATAAAACAAAGAGGAAAATAGCAGGAAACCCATGAAAGGATAGTGAAAGTTCTATCTCTGCCCATCGTAAGAAGAAGAAGACACAGAATGGGACTAATTACTTCTAGCATTTTAGGGGGTTTCTCTGTGAGTGGTTTCTAGAATTAGATTGTAAGATCCTTGAGGTCAGGTACTGTGTCTTCCACCTGCATTAGAATCTCCCCAATCCTTTCTACAGTACTGTATACACAATAGGAGCTCAGTAAATACCAGTGATGGTGGTGATGTTGATATGATGATGATGGAATAGGGAACCTACAGTTAATTACATGAAAGTCATTTTTCTTGCCTTATTGAGGGCAGTGGCATGAGATAAAATATAAGAACCAAAGCCCTTGTTTCCCAGTCTTTTGTTTTTCAAAGATCACCTATCCTGTTTGCTAGGTGGCACCTGTATTGCCTACAAAACATCTGTGAGGCCCAAAATCAGTCAACTGTTAACTAAGGATCATTTCCCTTCAAACTGATTGATGACCCACTGTTAAAATAGCTTATAAAAATAACTTCTCCATGAAAAGGGTGCTGCAGTTTTTTCAGATGCATCGCACCATTACTGCTGACTTGAGGGACACCAGAAACTTATTTAATCAGTAATATTTAAAGAAGAAATACTTGAAGTCCAGATTCAAGTGATCTCTTACATTTTAGGGACCAAATATTACTGGTGTTATTTTTATTTCTGTTGTAGGGGAAGGATAATGTCCAGCATTAGCTTTTAAAACTGTTAATGAGTCCTGGCAGTGTGAAAAAGAGATGGATTAGGTAGATGTAATGAGATATGATTAAAAAGTGCAGGCACTGAAGAGTGTTGGAGAAATTATTTTCAGAAAGAGTGTAATTAGTGTCTGATGAAAGCATTTAGTAGATAGGATTTTGGAAGAAAAAAGGTTAATATAAACACATACCAAATGATAAACCTGTCTAATGTTCCCCCTTTGGTGTCCTTACATACTCAATAATATGTTGAAGTTTCATACATAAATAATGTTTGTCGAATACTTGATGAAATTCCACCAGACAATTAGAGGGATTTAATTGCCAAATACAATGAGCTGAAAATGTGTTGATATATCTTATTCCCTTTCCAGGACCCATTTCTTTGTTGATTTATGTAATGCAGCTAATAATATGCAACCTACCCTGCTTTTAAACAAACAAATGAACTTCTAAAAAGCTAGCTTTCCATAAGTTGCCTAGCAACTTCTGAAGCACGTTTTCATAAATTAAGAAATAGTGCTTAGGTGGCCAGGGAAATATGTTACCTAAAGAAAGATTTCAAGGTTTCCTGCATGAAAGGGTGAAGATTCATGGTTCTGGCATCCCATCTGTGCCAGGCTTCCACTCCTATGAATTTCCCTGCTCCAACTCCCTGAGTCCAGCAGAAAAAGACCCTCTGTGGGACAGGTGTCCCTCTCCCCCAAAGTCAAGGGACCACAGGATTGACAGCACCAGTTCACCAGAGCTCCTCCTTCCCAGTACTCTCCGGCTTACTATCTTCATTCACAAGCAGGGGCAGGGGCAGGAGGAGATGGGAGAATTGGGAGGGGAGGGAGGAGTTTAAGACGAGACAATCAAACGTGACAGAAGCAGTCAGTGAAGCAGTGTGAACTATTGGAAAAAGCATTGCTCTGGAAGTCAGTCAGAAGATCTGGATTCTGCCACATCAGCTCTTTCATTTGTCTGCTGTGACACTGAGCAAGTCACATTAACTCTCTGTGCCTTAGTTTCCTCATCTGTACAATGGGGGTTAAATACCGCCTATTTAGATTCGCAGACCAATGTGGGACAAAGACTATGCTACCTGATTATCTTACATTTACCACAGTGCTTAGTACAGTGCTTGGAACATAGTAAGTCATTTTAAGCTATTATGAATTGGCCAATTCTCCCATTTTGAAAAATTTTTCATACTTTTCCCAGAAAGCCACCCCTGGAGCTACCGTCTAGACAACTAGTAGTCATAATAGTAGTAATATTTATTAAGCACCTACTATATACAAAGACTGTCAGCTCCTTGACAACAGGGATTGTGTCTACTTACTATACTGTACTCTCCCAAGTGCTTAGTACAGTGCTCTACACACAGTAAGTTCTCAATAAGTACCATTGATTGATTTGTGGATGGCAAAGTGCCAAACTAAGCATTGGGAGTTAGTTCCTAGTACACAACACTCATGGTCTAAGAAGTCAGATGTATGTTGGGAAGGGACTTTTCCAGTAGAAAATTCCAGTTAGGACTCAGTCCTATCCAGTACCAACAAATCATATGTAGGAATTTTGGAGCCAACATTTCTGGAGTCTCAAGTTCTGACTCCCGTCTCACATCTGCCATGGATCCCTTATGTCAGTCTAGCAACCCATCTGACAGTGATCATTTTGGACTCTTCCAGTCCCTAACCCTGTACCCCTTACCCTGCTGCCACCCTGAAGAGCCTCAAGGTAATCTACAGTAATACGTTCTCATTGAAAAAAACATTAGGCTTTTAAGATGCAAGTGAATCTGGGCCACTGATTTGCTTTGCCGTAAACTGAACCCAGCAGACCCAGGTTCCTTTATGATCCGCTGCCTTATGCAGATTGTTTAAGGAATAGAAAATGCCGTATGTGCCTGAGCTTTGAGCAGTAATTGTCTAATAATCCTAGAATGGTGGGACCTGGGCCCTCAGCAGGAGATCTACTAATTCCCCATTTCAAGATTGGTTCATTTTTCTGAGGACTGCCACGACCTAGTGATAAGGTTGTGTCCAAGCATTTGGGCAGATCCAGGGCAAGAAAACCCAAATATTGCTTAGAGAAATGGCCTCTACTCCCCGCATGCCCCGTCCTACCAACCTTCTTCAAAGGTAATCTAACCCTGGAGGGCCAAACATCCTAGATTTGATAGAATAAGAGGAGACTCTAAAATGTACTACATTATTGCAGAGAATATGGAGCCAATAATACCTATGACTAGGCAGCTCAGTTCCTTACCCGCTAGGCCTGGTTAGACCCTGTTTGACCCGGTTTCCATGAAGATCCAGCTGTCTTCATCAATTAATCAATGATATTTATTGAGCACCTATTGCATGCAGAGCACTGTATTTAGTATTGGGAGACTACAATAAAAGAGAGTGTGACTATGATAGATGGGATTCCTGCCCTCAAGGAACTGACATTCTTTCCCTTTGCAGTTCAGGCCTAAACGCACCTTCCCACCAACTCAGATTCCATGAGCTCTTCTCACATTTCTCGCCCCCTCTCTCTGGAGAACACATTAAAAGACATGCAACCTGGTGAAACTATGACTATAAATTCCTCACTAGAATGTAAGTTTCTTTAAGACAGGCATCATGTCTACCAACCCTATTGTGCTGAACTCTACCAGTTGCTTAGTACAGGGCTTTGCACACAATAAGGCCCTATTAAATGACATTGATTGATTGATTTAAAGTCCCACATCCTATACTGGTGACTGTGAATTACTAGTTAGAGTCCTTTCCAGAAAATTTCAGGGCCTGGGGACTGAGTGGGATAGGGGGCTGGAAGGAAGTAAAGGCCTTTAGGCACCTCCAAACACCACTAGCCCCAATCCAGGAGTACCAATAATGACCAACAACTCCCAGTAGGTCACCCACCACTGTCTGTCCCTTCCACTGTCTCTGCCTCTGCCTTCTCTGTCTCCATCATTCTGATTCTCTTTCTTTACCTATTCTCTACCAATTAGACTGAAAGTCCATCGTGGGTTAAGAACTGTGTCCAAGCTGATTATTTTATATCTACCTCAGAACCTAGAACAGCGGTTGGCACACAGTAAGTGTGCAAAAGATGCCACAATTGTTATTATTATTGTTATCATTATGGTGATGACTGCTCTATCACTATTCCTGCCACTCTCTCTGCATCTCTTCCCACCTCCCTATCATGCTCTCTCTGTCTGTCTCTGTCTGCCTCTCTCTTCCTCTCCTTCTCTCTATCTCCGGAGTTGTTGCTCTACCTTGCCACTGTCTCTGCTACTCCATCGATCTCTGCCTTTCACACTCTGCCACTGTCTCTCTTTTTTTATCTCCCTGTCTCTGTCCCCCCTCTACTACCACCGCCTCCTCCTCTCCCCCCTCCCCCCCCCCCTACTCCCCACCGCCCCGGCACTGGGTTATTTATTTACATCACGATGGAGAACGAATAGTCTCTTGCTGATCTTCTTACAATAATTAAAGTCATCACTCCTGGGCCGCCTTGTTCCCAAAGGCATGGGAGAGAGTGCGTTTGGGCTCCTCGCTGACAGTAAATAGAGCTTCACATCATGTTTGTATTTGATCATTTTTAAAGCTCCCCTTGCTCCCTCCTCCCCAAGCCTCCCTCCACCTCGTTCCTCATCCCAATTCAGTTCGGGAAACCTTCGCCCTGGGGACCCTGGGACCCCGCCCAAATCGGGAAGGAGAATTCAACCAGGGCTTGGTCTGGGGGAGCCAACAGAGTTGTGTTGGGGGTGGGTGGGCGAGCGGGGGATGCGACGAGGGAAAAAAAAAGCCGTTAAGTTCGTTTACACGTTTCCTCTGCGGAACAAAAAAGTCCCACCATCAGCAGAAGAAGTCGCTTTCTCCAAAATAGCAGTCGGAGGGGGAGGTGGGGGGATTGCATAAATCTCTTAGCTGCCTTCGCTCCGAGCCGCAGTTCCGACAGTTTGAGGCCTAAACGGCTCGTTTAATCCAGCCTCGGAGCTGCATGTCCCTGCCCCTGTCGCCCAGCAGAAAATCCGGATGTCCACCGGGAAGGGGCTCCTCTCCCTTGTCACGCAAAGCTGCGGGCCCTCGCATTTTGGCACCCTTTGGTTAGTCCTTATTTTGTTGAACCCCTTGGATCGACCCTCTGGACTGCAGTCCAGACCCCGCTCAGAGCAAAGCGCGGCGACTGAGGTCACTAGGTTTGCTGTTTTTGTTGAGTCCAGGCGTCCGAGGAGCGCACTCCCTGCCACGGACTAGAAAACTTCTTGAAAGGAGGCTGCAGACGCGCGAACCTCGGGAGCAGAGGAGATTGGTAGCCGGACTCTTCCTCCCTCTTCCCTCTCGGCCCGGGATCGTGTGGATCAGCGGGATCCTGCCCCAGACCTAGAGAACTCGGACACATTCCTAAATGTCTGCCTGTGCATGGGGCGGGTCCCTTTCCAGCACTGTCCCTCTCGGGCAAAGAAAGTGTCCCCTTCCTGCAGGTTGGGAGCTCTGAAATCCCGGGAAAGAATTCCGCCAAGTTCTTTGAAAGATCTTTCCTTTTCCGCGCTGCTGGCTATAACGCCCCCATTTTTCGGCAACTCGAAATATTGTTTCTTGTGGAATCTTTCCATTTTAAATTGGAAAGCGGGAGGTGATATTTTAACCAAGTGAAATCAACACATCTTGGTCGATTCGGATTGATCTTAAGGGTGGATACATAAACACACATACAAAAACACACACATACAAAAACACACAACACACATGCAAAATCACACACAAAAACAGAACCAGGAACACCTCCATATATGTACAAAGACGTTTACACACACACACACACACACACATTACCTATCACAAACCTAATTTTTCCAAGAGGAAAACTAAGGAAAGGCATAACACTTCTGATTTTTACCCCCCCTCTCTTATGCAGAAGTCAGATGCCAAGCCGGGCTCAGAAATGAGGTCTAAACGGTTAGTAAGGTTAGTAAGGTTAAACTATGGATTATGCCGATGATATTTTTTTGTTCTTCTTTTATCTACCCCTGAACTCCGTTTGTGTACAATTTCTCTATCATTTACAGTACGGATCCAGGTGCTTGCTGGCCAAAGACCGGTTTAGGGATAGTCCAATTTATTGCAATTTTCAGGATAAGGATTTTTTTTTCCTCGTTAATGAAAGGCGTAAAAAAGCCCGTGCTCAAGTATACTTGCTCGAGTGTGTGTTTGTGTGTGTGTGTGTGTGTGTGTGTGTGTGTGTGTGTGTGTGTGGTGTTTTCTCTCATTTGGAAAAAAATATTTCAGTTGCATGCGTGTTCTAATTATCTTCTTTCGGCATACTTTTTTCTATTTGACTTCTAAGTGTTTTCTATTAAGACTTGATTAAAATGTAAAAATAAAACTCACTATCTCTATCTCGCTCTATATCTATCTGTCTCTCCCCCCACACTGTTTATTTTTTATTTCTCCACCACGTTCAGTGTTTGCAGTTTCTACATCAAATGCTCAATTGGGGAATGCGGGGAATTATTGTTATGGAAAGTAAAGTATTCTTTTTGTTGCTAGAAGAGTGGGAGGAGGAGGGGAGGAGAAAGAAGAGGAAGACGTACTAAGGAGGAAGATGAAGGGGAAGAAAGGATAACGGACAGCCCCCACTACTCCTCAATCGAGCTGGGTGGCACCCGGAGGAGAAGCACCTTACTCATTCATTCATTCAACCGTACTTCTTAAGCGCTTACTGTGTGCAGAGCACTGTACTAAGCGCTTTGAAAGTACAATACAGCAATAAAGAGAGACAATCCTGCCCACAAGGGCTATAACTTGGGTCTCCTGCATCCGAGCTCCGCGAGCCAAGGAGCCAGAGGGATAGCGAGCAAGGAGCCCAGAATTTGTTGTCTCTCCCCTTTCTGCCCCTGTTCCTGTCCTGTCCAACTTCTATCACTGCCCCTTTCCCGTTCCTGGTCCCTGCCCCGTCTCTGCCTCAGGTAGAGCCATGTAGCAAAGACCGCGTTTGGCTCGGTCCTTTTCCCGGTTTTGGGGCAGTGGGCTCAATCCTCTTGTCCACCCCGCCCCGTCTGTCCCGCTCCAGGACCCAGGAGAGAATTTCCCAGCTGCAGACAGGCCTGGTCAGAGATGCGCCCAGACTTAGGGAGGAGGGAAGGAGTTGTTCAGTGTCTGTTTGTTTGTTTGTTTGTTTGTTGGGGCCGTCTGCTCCCCGCCCCCATTCCCACTCCACCGCCACCATCACCTCCCACCTCTCTCTCACTGTGTTTCTTTGTGACATGATGAGGACTAAGTAGTCCAGATTTGGAGCCAACGTTGTGGGAGGGACAATGAAGGTTTTGGTACTCGACTTAAAAACATGTTTACTTATTTTTTGGAGGCCACAACGACAGGTCCCCCTCAGGAGCCCTAGGAGTTTGAAAGGGGAACAGCTGAGCTAGGAGTCTCTTTCCCCTGTCCCGCCCCCCTCCCCATCTACACAGGTCCCCACCCCACCCCTGCCTTTCCCTCCCCAAAGCTGTCTCGACCCCCGCCCACCCACCACTCTGTTGAGGAACCCAAGTCAAGAATGATTACCCTGTCCACTGTCTCTGTCTCTATGTTTCTGTTTCTCCGTGTCTTTATCTTTTCTCTATCTCTATCTATCTCTGTCTGTCTCTGCATCAGGGACCGACTCTACGTCTCTCGATTTCTGTCTACCTCTGAATGTTTCTGGGACTTTATCTCTGTCACTACCTCACTGTTGCTTTCCATCTCTCTGTCTTTCTTTGTCTCTGTCTCTTTCTCACTCAGTCTCTTTGTCTCCTTCCGTTTCTCTCTGTCTCTGATTTTCATCTCTTTGGCTCTTCTTCGTCCTTCTTCTCTCTCCTCACTCCCCTCCGCCCCCCAACTTCCTTACAGAAGGGTTTCCTCCCACCAGACAATTAACCAAACGCCTGCTTGAATCCGGACATCTGCTGCGAGATGCTAGTCTTATCTTCCTCCCAGTATTCATTTTCGGGGTAGGGGGGGGGGCGGGCAGGAGATGGGAGACAGGGACGCCCTTTAACTCCGCCGGTCCCGACTAGCGGGAAAGGCTAGTACCACCAGGGCTCAGGCCTGTTTGTCCCCTGACAACGATCCCAGCGGGGGCGGAAGCGAGGTACTAATCGCTGTGGCTAGGCCAAGCCGTTCCCTTTTCCTAGTGTTAACAACCCCAGTCCTCTCCACCACTAACAATCCCCGCTGTACTCATCCCTAGCAGGACTCCCTAGTCCAGGGTAACCCGTGTCCCTAACAGGACCCCCGAGTCCAGGGCAACCAGGGTCCCCTCCCACCCTCATCCACCTGGGCTCCTCCTCCCTCCTCCTCTTTCTCTTCTTCCTGATGTGCCTCCAGTTCCTCCTCCCTCTTTCTTCGGCACACTGGATCAGAGAGAGCATCCACTGTGACCAGACCCAATGCCTCTGCACCCCTCCCAGACAGCCGCCCCCTCCCCCAGGGCCTGCTTCTTTCCTCCCCTGGTATTATGGGAGCGGGGAGGGGGGCGAAGGAGGGAGGGATGATGGGGAGAAAGGGAATGCCTGAGAAAGAGGAATATAGGAAGGAGGAGAGAGTGCTGAAGACCTCATCCTCATCCTTGAAGGACGGGAACTCTCTCCCCTAAATCCCCACCTCGCCCAGCAAACCAGATCAAACCCCCAGGTCTTCCAGAAACGACTGGGAATCTAATCTCTGGTTTCCACTCTCTGGCGCTAGCCCTTCCTTCCTGGCCCGACCCGGAATGAGAGCTGCAGCAGCAAAGTGGAGATTTCGAATGGAAACGGAATCCGGGTCCAGACGGGCCTCCGCCTCTCCGCCTTCAGGAATTAGGGTTGGATCGATGCTGTCGCCCTTGTTGCATTAGCATCATCACTAGCGTTGGGGGTTCTGTCGGGGCTATTATTTTATTATTGTTGATATTGTGGTTATTAGCCACATCAACAAAAGTTGGGGAAGATTAGTAAATCGGTTTAATTAGTTTGTTGGTAATTTAAAAGCGAAAACCAGTAATTACGCTAAAACCTAAAAATGATCCGCGATGATTCATACGGGTGGTAGGATTGGAGCAGGGAGAAATGTCATTTGGGGACGTGATACTTGGCAGCTGGTTCAGAAATAGGATTTGAGGCCGAAAAGAGACCCCAGAACCCTTAATTGAAACGTTTTCAGGGAACCCCATTGCCGCAAACTCATCTTAGACCGTTTGGGGAATCGCGGTCCAAGGGGGGAAAAGTGAAGGGGGGTCGGGGAAATCCCGGTTTGGAGCTCTTTGGAGAAGACAAAGGCCCGATATGCACCCCTTCTGAGATTTTACGTTTACGTTTTACGTTTCGTGTGGATAAGCGCCGCAACGGTCGCCCAATCTTTGTAGTGAAATCTCCCCTAGACAAGCTCTCCCCGACACCACACACACAAACACACAGCCCTCTTGCTCCCCGCTCAGGTTCAACTACTGCGACAGTCGGTGGGCATTGATTTCAACTCAAATATAAATGCTATAGAGCACGTCTCTGTGCTCACCCTCTGTCTATTTAGAGTTCGGATCGCGGGGTTTTGATCGCTCAGACCCGAGGAGCACACTGCAAAATACATCCCGAACCTCACGTAGAAACACATCCTAGAAATACATCTCGAAACCCGCCCGAACTCACCAAGAAATACATCCCGAAACTCACCAGAAATCTCCCCAAAGTACTGAGACTCATACTCTAGAAGTATATCCAGAAATATATCCGGAATCTCACCAGAAATATCCCAAACACATTCAGACACATACCCCAGACGCATACCCAGAAATACACCCTAGAAACACACCCAAACACATCCAAAACATACCCAGAAACACACCCAGAAATACACTCTCCAAACGCACTTAGAAACACCTCCCAGAAACATTACACCCAAACCCATCCAGAAACACATCCCGAAACCCACTTAAAAACGCCACGCCTAAACACACCCAGGAATATACCCAGAAATGGATCCCAAAACTCAGCCAGAAATACCCCCCACCCCAGACACATTCAGACACTTACTCCAGAAATGAAAAACACACCCCAAACGTCCCTAAATCACCCCTTCCCCCAGGAAATACACCCTGATTTTCATTATTCTCTGAGGCGCTGAATGGGCTTCGGGAATCCGAGTGGCTGATTTCCCAGCCCTCAATCGGACAGAGTGGGCAGCAGAAGAAGCATCAACGAAAAGAAGGACTATTTCTTAGCTTTTTTAACACATTTATACACTCCTTCACCCCCTTTTTGGGGAATGGCCCTAGTATTCCCGAATGGTTTCGACAGCAGCTATATTTTCATTCTGTGTGTGTGTGTCTCCTTTTGCTTTCTCACTCTTTTTCTTTCTTCCCTTTTCCTTCCCTTTCTTTCCCGAAACCCGCGTAGATGACAATGACTAGACTAGACGCCGTTGTTCAGGGGGCAAATCTTCGCTTTATTCCCGAAATGTAACTTTTTTTAGGCCCCACAAAGAAGCGGCCTCTGAGTCTCTGGGAATGGGGGGTCGGGGAGAATGAGTTTCACTGAGTTTTGGAGAGAATTATAGAGAGCTGGCAACGAGAGAATAACACGATTGTGTTATTCTACAAGGGCCCATAACATACTGGATCTGATTCATATACAGGTGACTGCTAAGTGTCTCTGGGTATGCCCGTGTCTTTGTATACGTCTGCGTGCATCTGTGAATACCTACGAATGCCTGGGAGTGATCGCGTGTGCCTGTGAGTGTGTGCACGAGTGTGTATGTGTGTCTACGTATTAGTGTGTATGAGTGGTTCTGTGTGTGCCTGGGTACGTGTATCTGTGTGGTTTTGCGCTTATGTGTTTCTGCTTGCGTCTGTGCCTGTCTGCTTAAATATCTGTATGTGATTGTGTACTTTCATAAATATCTGTGGATGTTGGCCTATGTGTGTCTTTGTGGGTCGGTGTATCTGCGACTGTGTCGCTGTGTGTGCATGCGCATCATTTTACACATTTCTTGGACGCTTCACAAATATGCCGTTAATCGGGGGTATGAAAGTGGAATTGGAAAAATCTTGTAGTCCCGTTCTGTTCCCGTTCAGGTTTGATTTCGAGTTCGGAGGCGGAAAATTAGAGCAGACCTGGACGTCTGGGCTCTGCAGCCGTTTTACTAACCTCCAATTCTCACCTTTAAGGAGGAAAAAAAATAATTTATCTTTGGGACAGAATTTGCAAACCAATAGGAACGGGGCTTGGAAGCCCGAGCCTGGCTCGGTCCCAGCCCGATCATCCGCCGAGACGGAGTTCCCTTCCGAGCTGTGTCTGTCGGCTCTCCTCTTTGGTCCTGTTTTCGGAAGGTCCAAGAGGCGAAGACAGACCAGCTTGTCTCTCTGTCTTTTCCCTTCTCCCGCCCCTCCTCTCCCGCTCTCTCTGCTTTTGTTTCTCTTCCTCTCCCTCTTGTCACTGTCTTCCTCTCTGGGATCTTGCCTCCATCTTTCTATATCTTTCTAGATCTCTCCGACTTTGCCCTTCTCTTTGCCCGTACCTGCCCCCTTCCCAGTCGCGTATCATTTTATGTTGTATATATTGTATGATACAGTAGGGGGGAGGAGGGGGAAGAAAAGTGTAGAGACAGAGACCTCCTTCCACAGAATGGAACAGCTATCTTAGCCAGAGAACCGTCCTGAGGAGCCTCCTGAAGGGCCGTGAGTGAGGCCAAAGTGTTTCACTGCAGCTCCAGAATCACATGACCAAATGTACAGAGCCAAATCCTGATGGTATTGATCTGGTACAGCAAGGAAGTATCAGAAGTCAAAGAAAAAACAAACAAAACAAAACAGAAAAGAGACTCCATGTATCTGTCTTGCAAACGGGCTTTGTTCATCCCGGACCGACATTAAAAGAAGATCATTTTCGCGCTCGGGAAATATTGTTACTTCTCCTTAATGGGGACCCTGGGCCCTGGCGGGCGGGATCTGGGTATTTCTGGGCGGCGATGGGAATCGGGCTGACACCACTTTGCACTTTGACAATCGGATCCCGTCAGGGTACAAGTTGTTTGTTTAACCCGACAGCTTCGGGCACCCCGGCGCACGCTTCGCAGCCTCATTAAAACGATTAGTCACGACTCGTCCGGAGGTTGCGGTTCTTTCATAGGAAAAAAGACTTCGAGCGAGAGCGATTCGAGTCAGTCCGTCCTGCCCCCATCCCGGACCGGAGGGGAAGGAGGGAAGAGGGAGACAGGGAAGAGGAAAGAAAAAAAGGAGGAGGAAGAGATGGAGGAGAGGGAGGAGGAGGAAGAGGAGAAAGAGAACGATAGAAAAGGAGGGGGTGGGTAGGAAGGGGAAGAGAAGGAAGAGGCGACTAGAAGGGGGAGGAGGAAGAGGTAGAGGAGGAATAGAAAGTGGAAAGGATGAAAGAACGGGAACGGATGGGAGAGGAGAAGGGAGAAGAAAAGGAGGGAGGATTAAGACAAGAAGAGAAGGCGGGGGAGAGGATAAAAGAGTAAAAGGAAGAGGGGAAGAAAAAGACCGCTGAAGAAGAGGAGAAAGAGGAGGAGGAGGAGGAGGAGGAGGCAGAAGTAAAGATTCCCTTGAACTTCGAGTCCCGAGAAGGCGCTCCAACATTGCGCAGCTCTAGGTTGCAGAGCATGCTGGGACCCTGTTAACCCGGGAAGGACTTCTTGAATTTGTGCAACTCGGACTCAGCTTTCGGGTCTCATTGAACAACCCGGCTCTTGGGCAGTATGGGCTTTACCCTTTCCTCACCCTCTTCCCCCTCCTGCAGTTGCTACAAGCGATATCGCGGGGTGAAAGAGATGGGCAAGAGGAGAATGTATTTTCCGTCCTCTACTACCCCGCCCCCCCGCACACACACAAAAATAGGTTTCACCTAGCAGCAAAGAGGATGGTGTGTGTTTGTGTGTGTGTATGTGTACTAGATTGGGAATAAAATTGCTATCCCTGGAGGGGCTTGAACCTAATGAGTTTTCTCCCCAACTATCATAAATAGGCAATCCCTGGCAGGTGAAGGCAAGCCCCGTTCGAATCTCTAGCTAAATAAGCTGCAGGAAATATCTTGGTGTCCGCTAGTTTTTTTAATCCACTTTCATCTATATATTTGTGAGTTGGAAAAAAACACATTCGTAACAGTGACGTTTCAGGAAGCACCCGTTTTAAGACTAATTCTCGAGAAGGTGAATGGGCTCCCAATACGAAAGGAGCAGAGTGGAGCCTCTATACACCTTCACAGACCCCCCATTTCTCCCACCAGACCAACGCTAACTCGCTCTATGTCGCGGGCTGCAATCAATGTCTGTTTCTATACCCGAACAACTCTCTAACTGAAACCCGTGACTCCAGTGGCTAGAGGAAAACACTTTAGACCTGTAGCAGAAGGGCCAATCCCTCCTTATCACACAGTATTTTCTACGAAATCAGGTATTGCTGGCTTCCCCTAAAGCCCGCAGATCTTCTGGGGACCCCCAGAGAGAACGACTGAGACCGATTGTCGGAAGGCAAAAAAGAACCGGAAATTAGTTCTGTAAATTCTTGGACCACTAGGATAGATAGAACAAGTTTATATCCAACCCGCCTGACGGGAATAACCGGGCAACAAAACGGGGTAGTAAATCCCTGAGACCCGGCCTAAATATCTAGAGATGCGCGCACTATCGACGAGGAATCGGTCGCTTTAGCCGTTCCAGCCTACAGTCAAAGAAAGTTGCTTGTGTGTAATTATTTTTATAAACGCATCTGATTCCCCATCTCTTCTTCCTAGTCTTGAAAGGCGGGATCTGAAACACCAAAATCTTTGCCCAACTTCACTCAAAAAAGGGAATATTAACACCTTAATCTGATTTGAAGAAAAATTTCTCCTTTCGTCACTATTCATTTCGTGTGATTTTTAAAATATAGGCCATTAAGAAAATCACAGATCATTCGCCCTCTGAAAATAGTGCGGGAGTTCCGGGATTCGAAGGAGAATGGTGGAATTCTAAAATCCTCGAGGCCTTTTGTGACAGTCCAAGCAGGAAAATAAAAACATTTCCCGCTGTCACCAGTCCACAGATCCGTTCCCTCCCTCTCCATGCCAGCCACTGGCACTCTTGAATAAGATGCACGGAAAATCAGTAAAAGATCAATGTCCCGGCACTTGGACCTCCCGGAGAAGCAACACGAGCACTTTTCCCGAGATGGGAGAGACAAAAGTCTCGGGTTTTTTTTTCTGCGAAATTATCCGGGGCGGCTCCAGCGGAGAGAGATTTGAGTATCTCGGGACGCGGAGTGGGGAGGGGGAGACTTTTAGATTCTGGATAGTGTATTGAACAATTCAAAAACCATTTCCTTCTCCTTGCGTTATCCCACAGGCTTAACCCCGAGTAAAAATCTGCGTCTGCATTCACCCCATAGCCCGAGTGACCCGTGGTCGTTTCGGCAGTGCTTCTCTAGGCTTAAGTCTATTTCTGATCAGATTGCCCCAACTTTTCTGAAAGAGATTTCCTGCACATGCCCCTCCAGTTGGAAAGACCTTACGAATTAATTCTCCTTTTTTCCCCTTCTTCCCCCGCCCCCCACGCTCCAGAACCCAACCACCCCAAGAATCACGGCTCTTGGAGGAAGTGTAGGATTCAAGGAGGGAGGACGAAAAGGAGACTGCTCAGAACTGGTCCAGAGCAACTGAACAGATCATTCCCCTCTCTCCATACCGAATCTCAGCACAGTCAAATCCGTCCAAAGCGGGGAAAACGGAACGATCCCGGGAAATGTCCTAATCCCCTCCTTCCCCGGCCCCTACAGGGCCCCAGGACTCGAGTCCCGGGAGGAAAATGAGAGACGCTGGGAGAGAGGGAGGAGAAGGACACCGCCACATCAAGATTAGTAGGGAAAGTCCAGTGCGATTCGAAGCCCGAACCCCAAGGGAAAACCTCCACCCACGAGACCCCCGTCGGCCGAGAAGCCCTCCTGATCCCCTTCCTAGGCACGAGACCTAGTGAATGCCGAGAAAGAAATAAGAAACTAGAAAGGGTTGTCCCTCTAGCCTAGACCCAGCTGCCGCCCTGTGGATTCCATCGTCTGCCGGGCCGGTCATGCCGAGCCTGCACGGTGACCGTTGGGGCTCTGGGTTGCCGGGGTTGTGTTGCCCCGATCCCGAGAAGAGGGATGGAGGACGAGGGATGGAGGCGGTTCTGAAGAAGCGGGAAACTTGGAGGGAGGGAGGGAGGGGCTTGGAATAGGAGACGGGGAGGGGAGACTTGATTTTGCCCTGTCCACTCTGTTGGCCCCTGTCCCCTCCCCCTCGATCAACCTCCTTACACCTGCCAGGGCCACCCCCCGCTCCCCATCCTCCGCCCAGTTTTCCCAGTTCCTCCGCCCAAGTTTTCCCAGTCCGGAAAACTTCCAGGAGGAGGTGGAAGCAGTGGGGACCAGGACAGGAGAGTGGGAGGCCAGGGGAACGGCGGGGGAGGGAGAAGAGTCGATCCCGGAGAAAACACCGTTTCTGAGCCCTGACGCGGGCACCGGGTACACAGTGCGGATGGACACAATGAGGCTCGACTTTGGAAAATTCTCTCTCCCCCCTCTTTCGCGCAATCTGTCAGCGGCTCTGTTTGAGAGTAAATTCCCGCCGCCGCTGGCCAGCCCAGGTCTCAGCTCCCCGGAGCAACAGCGCCCTCTTCCTGCGCCCCCGGAGCAGCGCAGCACAGCGGCAACCCGGCAGGTAGGGCCGGGACCGCCACTCGGAGTACACACATCTCTCTCTCCATCCTAAGGCTCCTAATCTGTGCAAGGGCCCGGAACCCACTGCCACTCTCTTGGCAGCTCTCTGCTTCTCTCTCCCTCTCTGCCTCTTCCACCCACTCGGTTCTGCCACCCTCTCTGTCTCTGCCACCGTCTCCGGCTGCGCCCTGCTCTGCCCCTCGGGGGGCCGGCTGCCTCCAAAGAGAACATTAGGCATTAAAAATCAATTATTAGCCAGGTATTCCCCAAACCGGAGCGGGGGAATCCCACCGGGACCGAGCGGAGCTCTGCTCCTGGGAGAGAGGAGGGGCCCAGTCCGCTGGAAAAGTAAAGTCTTAGGTTTGGGCGCAGGGTAGGGCTAGGCCCTTTCTCCCTCCTCCTGACCCGGCCCTTCGACCAAGGTGATGAGTAGGGGCGGGGCCTGAAGATGATGGGGTGGGGGGCGGAGGAGGGTTGGCACTTTTTTAAATACCGGGATGGGGGTGAGAATAACGTTCTCTTCTCCAGGGAAAGCCCTGGCCCTAGGCCTTCGATTAGTTTGGGGCTGGGACTGGAATGGGGATGGGGGGGAAGCGGGGGGAGGAGGAAGAGAAGAGAGGAGAAGGGACAGAAGAGAAGGAGAGAAAAGAAGGCTCTTTCCCTCCCCCATAGCGGCCCGGTCCAGGACACCCTCCCCCCACAGCAAGCCCCCACGCGCGTTTCTTTTAAAACCCGAGCTGTGGGCCAGACGAACTACCAGCAGAGTCCCCATCTCCATCCCCAGCCGCTTCTCGTTCCGTCTCCACCCCCTGCCAACGCTGCACACCCTCTGGGAGCTCAAATACGATTGAATGAATGAATGGAGTCAGGCTTTGGGGAGAGAGGAGGGACCCACAACCCCGCCCCCACCCCTTCCCCCCCACACACATACAACACGCACCAGGGGCACTCCGGGCATCTCTGCTCCGGATCGCCGGGCTCCCTGCCCTCGAGAGTCCTATTACAACTCGTTTGCCAAGCCGCAGCCACCTCCACACTCACCCACCCGCCCGACAAGCCTCCGACAGCGCCGGGACCCATCCACTTACCCCTCCGGAAGCCGGTCCCTTTCTAGCGCTCGCCTGCTTTCCACGCGTGTTTCGCGGGAGACGCCTCGCCCCTCGCAGCGGCTTGCAAAGACAGACAAAAAAAAAAAACGGGAATGGGGGTGGGGGATGGGAGGGGCGGGGGAAGGGGGAGAGAGGAGAGACATGAGAAACCGTCCCGGCTCCTGGACCGCGCGACCCGAGCCTTGAAACCGCGACGAGCCCGAGAGGAACGAGGTTTCCTCCGACCAACCGCCGGCCGGACCAGGGTTCATCAACCAGGATAACTTACCTGCAGCAGAGTCTGGACGGGGGGCGGGGTGGGGGCGGGGAGCTAGGGATGGGGAAGGGGGGGAGGGAAGGGGTCTGGGAATAAAAGAAATTGTCCAAGATGCCCATTCAAAAAGCAGAAGTTCCCCCTTCCCCCGCCCCTTCCCTGGAAGAGGGGCCTTCTCACGGCTGCGGGAGGTTAAGTGGCTAGGGAATGCGAAATGGGGTATGGGGAGAGCAGTGGTCCTAGCTTGCCCCATCCCGAGGGGGGGAAGAGCAGGGAAGGTTTGTGTTCGTTTCACTTACGTTCCCGGGTGGGCGTCCTCCCTGCAGCCTCCCAGCTGCCTAAAAGAGGCCGAGGGCAGGTGAACCATCCGGGAGGAAGCAAGGCCCGTTCGGAACCCCGCCCCCTGGCCCCAGCCAAATCCTCAGAACCACGGATTCCCAAGCCTTCACCCCCACCCCACCCCCCGTTGAGCCAATTTTCCTCCAAATCGCTCGTCACTGCCATCCCCTCTCTCGGACCGCTCTTTTCCTAACACAAGAGCCTTCTCCGCGAGTCCCTGTTCCGCCGGGGAAAACGGCGATCAATCTCTCGCCCGTTCTCGCGTAGGAGTTCGGATGCGTCCAGCTGATCTGGGTGAATCACCGTAATCACCAGAAAAGCCCCAGTAAGACCGTTTAAAAAGACACAAACCCGCAAGAGCGATATGCCGCTTCCACGTTGGCCTTGGAAAAGTGATAGCCACAGAAGAGTTTTAACCTAAAATCTATCTGAGGCCACGAGCCCTGCGCAAAAATCTTTCTATATGATTGTTTTCTTTTTTATTCATTTTAATTACCGTCATTGCAGAGCCCTGCGAAAAACAGTTAGGGAGAGTCCTTTTCTAGGGAAGGCTTCCTTTCAAAAAAAACAAACACCAGAAAAGAAAAACGATGCACCTATTCGATTTTTCCTATGAACCGATCTATTCGATGATTTCTTGACACCGGGACGTGTTTCTGAAATACAAAAAAAAAAACATTTTATCTCTGAAGATTAAAATGACTATTTGGTATTTCATTTTATAGGATTTCCCCCTCTAATTCCTCGATACGAACTACCTAGAGTAGTGAAGTACCCCGACTTTTCACCTCAGAAAAAAGCAATAATGTTACACTTCTTGAAAACGAGGACAAAACCAACAAGAAGAAACTAAGGTCAACTAAGGTATCTAGAATTTCCTCTGACACAAAATACGTTTAAAAGTCACTGGAATAAATGTCCAAAGTTCGACTTTGGGCGCCGACATGGCAACAACGATCAACACGATTTTACTTTTTGTTTGATGTGACTGTGTCTCAGAGTCCATCACGGACCTTCCCGGGTAAGAGGGAGAAAATTTCGGTGTGAGACAAGGGTACTTTGGTGAGAGAAGAGATGAAGGACACAGAGGAGGACCTGGGGTATTTATGTGCCCTCGATAGAACTGGTTTAAATCTGAACATTTTGGGGTAGACATTTCTCCTCAATCTGCTGAGACCAACGTGCACCGGAAAACAGTGGTGGTCCCAGCCCTCGAGCCCCTATCAGTCAGGGCCCCGAAACCCCGTGTTTCTCCCGAAATCACCACTCCTCTGGGTCTCCCTTCCACCAGAAACTAGCAGTGGCACCTTCTCCATCTCATCAAGAATACTTACCTGAGATACCCACAGGAGAGTGCTGGGCGGGTAGGGGGTTGGCTGATCTGAAGGTCTAAGCAGCGTATTAGATTCCCTTCGTTCAGGGGAAGATCTCGGGGCTGGGGGAATTTCTGTCTGTTTAACGTTTTGCAGCCAAAAGAGACACCTTTCATCTGCCCCAAGAGGGCCCACATTCAAGTCCATCGCAATTGCTAAATAATACACCACCGTCATTGTCAGCACCAACAGCTGTCCTTCCGGACTCGGTCCGGTTCCACAGTATCAAACGGGCCCGCATGGCATTCCAATATTCTCAGATCTGGCCAAGTTTGACCCCCCCGGGGATTTCTTGCTATTGCGGAGAGGTTTTTCCCGTTTGGGGGTCAGACAGTTGGGGGGGTCGGGGAGCACGGTCCCCGCTAACACAAAAGCAGCCCACTGCGTCCGATTGGGTCAGTCAGACTGGAAGGGAATGGGAGACGAGCAGTGCCGTCTCCGGTCCCTTCCCCGTTTTGTGCGGGAATGGGAATTCCCAGGGCCTTCTTCCCGCCTGTTCGACTCAGCAGTCCTAGCGTTGGACTGCTGAGACGGTCAGTCAGGGCCCCCATTTCTGCCTGTCCTCCCCATCCGCCCCCATTCCTCCCCTCCCACCCCCACCCCCAGCTGCAGCATCCTGCATGCCCAGTTCGGCCCCGTCCCCGGCGGCTTCTCCCTCAGCCCTTTCGGAGATCAAGCCTTTAAGTGTTTACCGATAAGATCTCCGGGACAGATTCGTTTCCATCGGGCCCATTGTGAGGCCTATTGCCTTACTGCCGAACCCATTTCGGACTCCACGACTGAAACAAATGGAATCTGTCCTGCGCGGATTCACCGCGGTTTCAATTAACTCGGAAATCTCTGGCTCAAGCTTTCTCATTATTTCCCGGAGTTGGGGGAGCTGGTTTCCCTGGAATTCATCGGGTCGCCTTTTGGTCGGTGGGTCGGGTTTTGGAGGGGGTGGGCGTTGGTTTGGTTTGGTTTTACGGTTCCAACCCGGATGAAAATAGAATTTTTGCTCTTGACGAGCCAAGGCCGGCGAGCGCCCAGAGAAGATACTTACGTACCTGTCAAGAGGGACGAAATTTACCCTGGGGGTGGAAAGTCTAGCAAAGGGCGATTTAGGCTGCCTCCCAACAGCTGGGATCTTAAATCATGAAAATGAATTTGGAAAGAAAGATAAACGTTATCTGCAAGTCATTACATGAGGCGATCACTTCAGCAAAATCTATATTGCAACTTCAGCACATCTTTATTAGAACTCTTTCAGTGTGGGAAAACAGCCACAAAAATAAATGCTGACTTAGAAACTATAAATACAAATATTTTTAAACAAAAATGTCTGCAGCATTAAAAGCGCACATCCTCCCTGAACTGAGGAGCTGTGTGTGTATATATGTCTTATATTTACCGCTATCTAACCATATACATATACATATATATAGAGAGAGAAGCCGAAGGCTATAAATTAAATACCTGAAACAAGGTGGGTAGAAAAGTAAGCATTCTGTCCATCGATTTGAAAACAGAAATGAATTAGTTTGGAAAATAAACACAGAGTAAATACCTATGCACAGATCTATATATAATAAGTATTTAAATATCTTTACATTATCTCCGTCTACGCTGCGTATCCACATAAATCGAGAGACCAGCTGAAAAAGTCGATAATAAAAAGTAACTAGAGTTAAATAAATAACCTGCTCCTTGAAAAGCTAAACTCCTTTTTTGTTTTTTTTTTTGCAAAAATAGAATTACGATTTTTTTATGATTATTATTTCTTAAAAAAAAGGTTTCAATTGAAATCTAAGGAGCATTCGGCTTTGGGGCCTATACGGGCCATCTGTCTGAATTCTCGGCCACTTTAGAGTCTTTTCGCTGATTAGCTCTATTTAATAAAAGAGACGAAAACTATCAAGGTATATATGAATTTAGCCTAGTTTTTTATTTCTGTGTGTTCATAGTAAACATTTTTTGTAAGTGACAAACACGGGCATATGACCAC